>NC_069507.1:41119115-41356615 GCF_027579735.1 Bombina bombina | reverse complement strand
CTATCATATTGTCACACTCCCTCTAGTGGCTAGTTATAGGTAATGCTGTATATGATTATAACCATTGTATTCTTTTTTACTCATCAAAACAGTTAAAAACTAATTTCAGACAATTAGTTAATTGTAAAGTGTGAACCCACACCCTCACAACATGCTATCTACATAGAAGATGTTCAGAATGAGATTGTGCCTTTGTGACCAGCTCTTTAAATACTGTATGCCCACCAAGTTCAAACACAGAGTACATTTTCTGCTTGCACCTATATTATTGAATTCCTAAAGGGGATTGCGGCTTTGTAGTAAATCCTGGTCACAAAGGCACAATATCGTTTCTATGCAGATAGCATTTTGCGATTGAGCAAGTTCAAATCCAAAATAAGAAGATATCATAAGTGGTTCTAATAGAACCCCCTAGTCTAAATCTTGTTTTAATGTCAAGTCAAACCAGAAATGTGGAATTTGCAAACAAAAAATGATTGTAAATCAAATTAGCATATCAGGTATGACTCATTTGCATATCTTACCAAGAGCTCTCTGGTGCATTGACAATTAATAAGGAATAACTGTGGTGAAAAGCTAATGGGGATACTCCTCTGATGTGCTAATTAGCTATACAATAATTTGTGTGGCTATTACTTTTATGAAATAGAGGATTGTAATTTCAAGCGTTTATCTCCACTATAATTTAAATAAATACTGCTTATGCCCTCAAAATAAGATTCATTTACCACCATTTGCATTTTGCTGCTGAGCAGTTATGGGTTAAATTCACAGTAGTTGTCTTGAAGGGGTTTAGTTTTTGCTCAAGCTTAAAGGGACAGTAAAATTGTTTTTATGTTAATGTATTTTCAATGACTTGTTATGCTAGCTGCAGAGTATAAAATGTATGAGAATTTGCATTTTCTGGTTTATTTGTGTATATGAAGTAGCTGGTTTTGTGCTTTTAAACCACAGCCTATTACAATAGATGAACTTAAAGGTAATATCAGATCTTATTATGTTATCACGTTGTGTACACACACTAGCTTCCTATTATATTTGTCTGGAACACCAAAGCTCAATACATTGAGAGAACAATGGAAAATTATAATTTTATTGCTTAAAGGGACAGTCTACATTCGTAATAAAGTTATATATTTTGATTGTTTAACCCATATTAACTTTTCTTACCTGGTTGTCACCATACTGCACACAACGGTTTCTGTGATATTTCAAAGAGATTCACGCTGTTTGGTAAAAGAAAATGGCCCCTAAACTCTGCCTACCGCTGTCTTCTTCATTCCCAGCACATTTTTTTATTTTTTTTTATTTCGTGCCCGTGAATGTGGATGACGTCATCGCATTGTGCGTCTAGTTACTGTGCATGTTCAAAGTGAGTAAAGTCTACCGGAAGAGCTGGGGATCGCTTTTAGTATAGAACCAGTTCTTCTATAAGCCAGTTCTATTTGATTTTCTCTCAAGCGCTTCTTCTTGCGGTCGAATTGATGAAGGAAACCGATCACTTTTGTCTCCTTGAGCATCTTGGTACTGGAACGGTAAGTTTATATAAATATTCCTCTAATGTGCACATTTAAACCTGCCCTGTGTGTATAACTACTGCGTTTAAAAGGCATCACGATTAAACATGCATGATGCTCACCTGATGCAGTTAAGACAGCTTGTTCATGTACTCACACAATATACAGAAAAGTATTACAATAAGGGAGAAGAAAAAGACCCCTGAGCCAAGCAAGCCTCCCACAATTGTCAACCACTCTGAGGATGCTAATTGCTTGCTATACATCTGCATTCCAGCGAACAGCAGAAGGGAGATGAGGGGGGAGAGCGCAAGGGAGAGGCCAGTGCTGACCGCTGTAGGAAAGAGACAGATAAATACATATCTGCAATTAAGCACATTCATGTCACTGAGAAGCAAATATGTATCTGCACATTGTGGGTGGGAGCTTCACAATCAGGGGCACAGTGTACCAAATGACCGATCTAACTGCATTATTATTATTATTATTATTATTATCAGGTATTTGTAGAGCGCCAACAGATTCCGCAGCGCTGTAAACATAGTCAATATACAGGATAGCTTTTGCAGGGATCAAGTGGGTAGAGGGCCCTGCTGAGAGTTTCACTGTTGTAGTCGGCTCTTATGAAGGCGATCTGCAAACAGCTGGGCTCATAGGCTTACATTCTAAAGGGTTCAAGGGGAAAGCAATGGAGTTAGGAAAGTTTAGTGTTGATTGTAAACATCCCTGAATAGTAGAGTTTTTAGGGAGGGCTTGAAGCTGTTAAAACTAAGGGAGAGTCTTGTGGAGCGAGGTAGGGAGCTCCACAAGATGGGGGCCAGTCTGGAGAAGTCCTGTAAATGGGAATGTGAGGAAGTAACAAGAGAGGAGGAGAGAAGGACATCCTGAGCTGATCGAAGGGGACGGGAGGGACAGTATCTGGAGACAAGTTCTGAAATGTAGTGGGGAGCAGTGCAGTTGAGAGCTTTGTATGTCAGAGTGAGGATTTTGTGTTTAATCCTAGAGGCAAGAGGAAGCCAGTGAAGGTATTGGCAGAGAGGCGCAGCAGATGAAGATCGATGAGTAAGGAAGATGAGCCTGGCAGAGGCATTCATAATGGATTGTAAAGGAGCTATGCGGCAGCTAGGTAGACCAGAGAGGACGGAGTTGCAGTAGTCAAGGCGGGAAAGGATGAGAGCGCGGATTAAAATCTTGGTTGTAGCTTGTGTAAGGAAATGTCTAATTTTAGCGATGTTTTTAAGGTGGAAGCGGCAGGCTTTAGCCAAGGACTGAATGTGAGGAGTGAAGGAAAGATCTGAGTCAAGTGTGACCCCAAGACATCGGGCATGTGGGGTAGGGGTAATGATGGAATTATCAACAGTTATAGAAATTTTGGGGGTGGAGGCATTAGAAGAAGGGGGAAAAATAAGGAGTTCAGTTTTGGAGAGATTTAGCTTAAGGTATTGAGAGGATGCACACAGGAGACCACCACAAAGTTAAGGAAAGTCACTAGACCATGCAAAGTGCTATTGCTGCTGAAATAGCCACAATAGCTTTAATGAAGTCATTTGATAATGTATATGTATTGTAGTGCTATATTCAACACTATAGTAGCAAACTTGATATTCATTTTAATATTGAGGATTTTGTGTGGGACTGAATATGCTTCCTGACAAATTATATTTACTCTGCATATTTATTTTAAAATGACCTCTTAAAAAAAAAAAAGGATATAAAGTGTTATATTTTCATATGTACATTTCATATGGTGGAAACAATATGCAATATGTTTGTATGTTCCTTGATATGTTTATACAACTACAGACAGTATCCTACTGCCAGTGGAGATGGTATAAGTTACAATATTTTGATGTGCAGAGGAACAGTGAGTTTTGATCTTAAAGGGACATGAAACCCAAATTTTTTCTTTCATGATTTAGAAAGAGCATACAATTATAAACAACTTTCTAATTTACTTCTATTATCTATTTTGCTTCAATCTCTTGATATTCTTTGCTGAAAAGCATGTCTAGATATGCTTAGTAGCTGCTGATTGGTAGCTGCACATAGATGCCTCCTGTGATTGGTTCACTGTGTGCATTGCTATTTCTTCATTAAAGTATATCTAAAGAATAAAGCAAATTAGGTAATAGAAGTAAATTGGAATGCTGTTTAAAATTGTATTCTCTACCTGAATCATGAAAGAAAAGGTTTGGGTTTAGTGTCCCTTTAAGCAGATGAGAGGGTGAGCTGTGAAATTAGAAATTGCATATTTTCTGACCTTGGGTTAAGTAAATTTAGACATTCTGCCCCAAGGCACCAGTTTTGTGCCCTATTATGATTATGTTATTTCCTTATCTGCTGGAGAGACAACAGGCCAGGCATAACGCGGCTCCTCCCAGTGCTACCCTCCCTGCCATCAGGGCCACAAACCTTACACATTTCATACACAATCCCACAAAAACAGGATCTGCAGTTTGTACAAATACTGATATACTTTCCTTATCTTGATCCAATTCAGCAATTAAATAAAAGTGAGCTGGTGCTAATTTGCCACAAAAAAGAACAAGGTTATTAAACACCAGTGCTAGATATACTCAGTTGAAGAGCAATCAATTCCTAATTGTAATAAAATCTAAAATTATACTCAGATTTGATTATGTGTAAATTGAATAATAGTCTAAGATTGCTACATTTTAAAACTTATACTAATTTTTCTAATACAATTAATTTAATTAAAAAAAAAATCTTCAGTACATTGTTACCATCTTCTGAAATTCTTCAAAGATAAGACTGCAGGTTTGAACAACTTCTTGCTGTTAGACGTAAGTACAAATGTCCCCCTGTGTCCCTGTCCCTCTGTCTCCCCTGTCCCTCTGTCTCCCCCTGTGTCCCTGTCCTCCTGTGTCCCACTGTCTCCCCCTGTCCCCCTGTCTCCCCCTGTTCTCCTGTGTCCCTGTCCTCCTGTGTCCCTTTCTTCCCCTGACCCTCTGCCCCCCTCTGTCCCTGTCCTCCTGTGTCCCACTGGCCCCCCTTGTCCCACTGTCTCCCCCTGTCCCTCTGCCTCCCCCTTTCCTCCTGTGTCCCTGTCTTGCTGTTAGATGTAAGTACAAATGTCCCCCTGTGTCCCTGTCCCTCTGTCTCCCCTGTCCCTCTGTCTCCCCTGTCCCTCTGTCTCCCCCTGTGTCCCCTGTCCCACTGTCTCCCCCTGTTCTCCTGTGTCCCCTGTCCCTCTGTCTCCCCCTGTTCTCCTGTGTCCCTGTCCTCCTGTGTCCCTTTCTTCCCCTGACCCTCTGTCCCCCTCTGTCCCTGTCCTCCTGTGTCCCACTGGCCGCCCCTGTCCCACTGTCTCCCCCTGTCCCTCTGCCTCCTCCTTTCCTCCTGTGTCCCTGTCTTCCTGTGTCCCTGCCTTCCTGTGTCCCTGTCCTCCTGTGTCCCTGTCTTCCCCTGTCCCTCTGTCCCCCTGTGTCCCTGTCCTCCTGTGTCCCACTGTCTCCCCCTGTCCCTCTGTCTCCCCCTGTTCTCCTGTGTCCCTGTCCCCCCTGTCCCACTGTTTCCCCCTGTCCCTCTGTCTCCCCCTTTCCTCCTGTGTCCCTGTCCTCCTGTGTCCCTGTCTTCCTGTGTCCCTGTCTTCCTGTGTCCCTGTCCTCCTGTGTCCCTGTCTTCCTGTGTCCCTGCCTTCCTGTGTCCCTGTCCTCCTGTGTCCCTGTCTTCTCTATGTCCCTGTCCCACTGTCCTCCTGTGTCCCAGTGTCTCCCCCTGTCCCTCTGTCTCCCCCTGTCCTCCTGTGTCCCTGTCTTCTCTATGTCCCTGTCCCACTGTCCTCCTGTGTCCCACTGTCTACCCCTGTCCCTCTGTCTCCCCCTGTCCCTCTGTCTCCCCCTGTCCTCCTGTGTCCCACTGTCTCCCCCTGTCCCTCTGTCTCCCCCTGTGTCCCTGCCCCCCTGTCCAACTGTCTCCCCCTGTCCCCCTGTATCCCTGCCCCCCCTGTCCCTCTGTCTCCCCCCTGCCCTCCTGTGTCCCTGCCCCCCCTGTCCATCTGTCTCCCCCTGTCCTCCTGTGTCCCTGTCTCCCCCTGTCCCTCTGTCTCCCCCTGTGTCCCTGCCCCCTGTCCATCTGTCTCCCCCTGTCCCTCTGTCTCCCCCTGTCCCCCTGTGTCCCTGTGTCCCTGTCCATCTGTCTCCCCCTGTCCCTCTGTCTCCCCCTGTCCCCCTGCCCGCCCTGTCCATCTGTCTCCCCCTGTCCTCCTGTGTCCCTGCCTCCCCCTGTCCCTCTGTCTCCCCCTGTCCTCCTGTGTCCCTGTCTCCCCCTGTCCATCTGTCTCCCCCCTGTCCTCCTGTGTCCCTGCCCCCCTGTCCTTCTGTCTCCCCCTGTGTCCCTATGTCCCTGCCCCCCCCTGTCCATCTGTCTCCCCCTGTCCTCCTGTGTCCCTGTCACCCCCTGTCCCTCTGTCTCCCCCTGTCCTCCTGTGTGCCTGCCCCCCCCTCCATCTGTCTCCCCCTGTCCTCCTGTGTCCCTGCCCCCCCTGTCCCTCTGTCTCCTCCTGTCGCTCTGTCTCCCCCTGTCCCTCTGTGTGTCCCATTTCCCCTGTCCCTCTATTCCTTTAATAACACAAAATATGCAATACTTGCAATTTTTATTTGATATATATATATATATATATATATATATATATATGAATTTTTTTCTTAAATTAATGAATTATTGTTCAAAATTTATGGAGAGTCTGGTAAAACTTTACAGTGTGATATAGGGCATTCCTAATTGTAATAAAATAGAAAATTAAACTCAGATTTGATTATGTGTGAATTGAATAATAGTCTAAGATTGCTATATTTTAAAACTTATACTAATTTTTTAAATACAATTAATTTAATTAAAAATATATATTTTTTTCTTCTAACAGTTCAGTACATTGTTGCCATCTTCTGAAATTCTTCAAAGAAAAAACTGCACTTTTTAACAACTTCTTGCTGTTAGGTGTAAGTACAAATGTCCCCCTGTGTCCCTGTCCTCCTGTGTACCTGTCCCTCTGTCTCTCCCTGTCGCCCTGTGTCACTATCCTATTGTTCACCCCTGTCCCCTTGCCCCCCCTGTCCTCCTTTCCCCCTGCCCCCTGTCCCCCTGTGTCACTGTCCTATTGTTTCCCTCTGTCTCTCCCTGTCCCTCTATCCCTATAATAACACAAAATATACAATACTTGCAAAATACAAATATTTGTAATAAAATGTATTTAAATAATTAGAAATTTTTTTTTCTTCAAACAGTTCAGTACATTGTTGCCCTCTTACGAAAATCTTCAAACAAAAGCCTGCACTTTCTAACAACTTCTTGCTGTTTGATGTAACTACAACTGTAATATTTTTTTATTCAATTTTTATCGGGATAACACAATTACTGGATGACAACTAAAGAGAAAAAATATTTCATTTTAAATAAATAAATTTGAGTATAAAGAAAGATGTAATGCTTTAATAACACATTAAAACAATGTAGTGTACATATTATTGCATACAACATACAACCACCACCAACACATAACAGAATAACATTCAAAGTCTAAATATCAATCTTCGCACATACACACTTCAAAGGACACTATTGACGACACCTAAATTTATCAACATTGTGAATTTATATCATTTGTAAATATTAGTGTAGGACCCAGGTAAAGGAGGGGCTGTGAAGTTAGCACTTGGGCTTATCAACATTTGGCCAACTGTTTGATATGTGCATATGGGGGGTGGCTTTATATTAATTTTACCAAGTGCTGTAACTAACCCTTCTATTTAATTGTATTACTACTATGAAGCATTGATAATTGTTTTTGTTCTCTAACGTTGGTAAATTGTTGTTCTGTGTTAATGTTTGTATTATACAATAAAATGTCTCTTCTTATTTATGTTACATGTATTTCTTTGAAATGTCAACATATATATTTTGTATGTGTGTATACACATAGTTAGGTAAGTATATTATACACTCGAGATCTTCAAACAAACACTGTGCACACAACAACATTCATACCCATCTACAGTATTTACATAATAACACATAAACACACTGTCATGCATACAGTGCATACTATGACATACCACAACCAACTCGTAAGAAATTATAAACATCCCTCTACACACATGTAAACATGCAACAATACACTCTCTTGATGACACTAAACGTCATCTACATATCGAGATTCATTTTTGACGACATGCAACTTCATCAATGTTGAAATCAATTTTTCTATGTTGTGGAACACAAGTTTTGACATTTATAAATTCGATGTTTGTATTGTCCACTAACATGCCTTATCTTTTTTATTTTTTGCTCTTTATGTTGACATTCCTGTTTTGATATGTTTGTTAAAACATAGGTAGGTGTTCCTTAATTTTTAATCTTTTTATTGAATTGGTTTTTATGTGTCGACTGATAATTTAATGTATATATTGTCAACACAATTTCTTCCACATAGAAAATGTAAAAAAAAATGTTTAATTATCAAGTGTAAAGAAGAAGCATGGCATTGTGCATAGTTAAAGACTGTCGAAATTCCAAAAAGAAAACGCGGATGGTGAATTCTGTATCTCTACATTTTTTCCCATGGACTGCGGATTAATTTCGTAATTGGTTGAATGCTACACGTCAGTACAGTGATACTTTGGATGAGATGGTTAACAGAGTACTAGAAACCAACAAATCATTTCACTACAGGATGTGATCTTTGCATTTTACATCTGATAATATTTATGCCCAGGGGCTAATAATGTATCTTCAAAGAGATTCTGTGCCAACCATCTTCAGAAGCCAATTGACACTGAAAATCCAATGTATTGAAGCTGAATCTTCGTTGCCATCAAATTCAAAAGTTAAATAAAACATAGTGGTATCCATGAACAATGGACAAGTGGTGGAGCATGTAATGGACAGTGTTGTCAATACTGATGAACAGCATTCATTTTCATATTTACAACCAGTGAAGTGCCAAACATGTGTGCATCACTTCAACAAACAGTTTACAGATGTTGGAACAGCCACCGATTCCAACAGATTCCAAAAGGAAACCCAGTTCCAAAGGTTTTATGGTACATCATCATGTAGAACACAAACAGATAAAATGCTTGGTAAGAGACACAATTTTACATCAACTGTTGATTTATGTACACCAAAAGATGCATATACATGGACAATGGGTAATATACATATTTCAGAAGATAAATCTATACAGACTGACAATTTAAAATTTTCTGGATTCATGTAAAGTACTCAATTTGTTCAAAATACAGAAGAAACTCTTTCCCCGGTTGTGGATAATATGTCACCAATTTTCCCATCTTCTCCAGGTCAATTTGATGACATTAAGAACAGTATGGTTGAGAGTGCACTTTCAAACAGCCATCTACATAACTCCATTGTCCAGGATCCAAACTATACTCCCGAAAACTCAATGGTAACAGATAAAGACTTCAGCTTCCATTCAGAACCAACAGTAGAAGAAATGGTGAAAGAGGAAAAATATGTAGTATTTGATAAAAATATTGATTACCTTTTAAAATTCTTACCATGTAGTATACCCATGTGTAATGCTCCGGTTATCTCTAAAAACAAGACAACATTGGGAAGCATTGTGGAAGGAGAATGTCTGGATGGTCACAACATTGGAAGAGCCAACCAACCATTGGTAAAATTCCTGTTGGTAACTTACTTTTTTGTGCTTCCATACTGTTTAGCAGGAACCATTTCGAAAAAATAAAAGAATTCAGTTTACAAACAATTTGTAAACAGACTTACTATAATATTCAAAGTAAATACCTGTTCCAGACCATACATTACCATTGGATACAAGATCGTACTCAAAATATCAATAACATTAAAGACCGTGGTGTCACATTATGCGGAGATGGGCAATGTGATAGCCCTGGGTATAGTGCTAAATACTGCACTTATACGATGATAGAGGATGAGTCCAAAAAAATTGTGGACTTCAATGTCATCCAAGTGAGTGAAGCGTCTTCATCTGTAGCCTTGGAGGCCAAGGTCATCAGAAGAACTATGAACAAGATTTTAAATGAAAATTTGGCAATTTTACAAATAGCTACTGACAGACACGTCAGCATTTGTAAAAATTTTACGGGAAGAATATCCAGATATTGAACACCAGTTTGATGTCTGGAATTACGGTAAACAACATTGTCGTAATCTTGCACCATGGATTCCAGCAATTGTCAGTCACTGCAGCCCACTGAGAGTGTAACCTCTTCTGCTGGCTGTGTTTACTTATGCTTGTCAATAGCATATACTCCAGCATCAAAACTTTCAGTATAGGTGGCTATAACACAGGCTAAATCAGCTATTTCTAATGCTTAAAAAGGAGTAAAGGAGCTACTTGTAAACAATTTAATGCATTCTAGCAGGTAAAATGGATCATTGGGAATAATTTAAATGGAAGAATATTTTTAGGTGAACTGTCCCTTTAAGTTAGTTTTTTTGGCTAGTAACAATATTTGTGTGGAGGTTATAAGATGGAACTGGCTGTCCTGGATGGGGTTTTGTTTTTGCTGCAATGTCTCTATAAGGGGATTTATGAGGTTAAACAGAGTGCTGAAATGAAAATGCATGCATTGTATATCTTTTTTGCATATGTTACCCAGTGTTTTCTGGTGCTTTGACAATGTATAAGGAGTACTGCAGGGATACTCCCCTGATGTTCTGAGTTCTGCAATATATTTTGTGGCACTTGAAAACAATAGAGATAGATGTTTGTTAGAGTACAAAAGATTAGGGAACGTGTACAATGGGAAGATAAACATGGAATACAGATTAATTACAGTTAATAATGCAAAGTACAAATTTGAATGAACCCAATATTTTATTTTAGTGTCTATAATAAAGATCTTTTTAATGCCAACAGAACAATAATATAAAGGTATACAATGTTATAACATCCATTCAATATTATCAACTTTATATAATATTGAGATCAGTGGTGACCACTCTAGAGTAAAAGGAATTTTTGTGTCCGCAGGAGAGGTTGTATGACCCATAACCTAGGTGTCTTTGTGGTCAGCAGCAGGAGGTTTAAAGAGATGTGAAACCTTAAAAAAAGTTCATTTGATCGTCATTATTAAAATATTTGCTCAAATAATTACCATTTTAAAAATGCTCTGTTTTTGTGCAATTTGCACCTGAATATTTAATTATTTCTAACCCCCCTGTGGGATTCATTATGCGCGTCCTATCACCGGGGGCTACCTGGGTAGGTGCAGTGTCTGCCATCTTTAAGCTCATATCTGGCTTGTGATGTTATCCTGTCAGCTACGGTGGCCGTGTGGATCCAAGAAGGATCGGTTTTGGATGTAACAGAGCGCTGATAGAGACAGCGGGAGGATCGTTGCTGCCGCGCTGCAGATAAGTGTAGCGGTATGAGGTTAGCTAATACTCCTTGACTAACGAGCAGTAAGTTTATAGAAACACTTGTAATTATTATTATAGAATACATTTTTATTAAAATAATTTATATTGTGTATGCACATTGTTCTCTTGTCAGAGGCTCAAATTGTCTTTTTTATATAAAATATATTATTTTATTAAATTACATAACACACCTAATTTATATTGGAATTCATAAATATTAATTGCATATAATGATCAATCTTGATACTTTGTATGTGACTCCCTTTAAGAATCAGTAAGATAAAGAAGTTATGCACTGACACATCATTTGTATAAAAAAACTAAATATATTTTATTGTATAAAATATTATTATTATCAGTTATTTGTAGAGTGTCAGCAGATTCCGTAACACTAAAATAAACATGATAATGAATTCACTGTAACACATCTATATACACTGTCAGATATTATACATATATATATATATATATATATATATATACTTTATTAACAAGCCATCCACAAATGAAACAAAAAGCTCTTCAATAAAACAAATCCTGCAACGAAAGACAAAGCTGTATTTCTGAGGAGTTCTTTAGATCACACATGATTGGTGTAACTGGTAGTATGGACTAGATATGTAAGTGCCCATCACTATTATTTAGGTGGCAAGCTTAGCGCTATATGTTTAATGTGTGCATGTGCGATTCCATGACCTGCATTGGTAAGCTACTTCTTCACAAGTGGTATTACGCATGCGTTTAATAAAGAAACAGACTGCGCGTGTGTGATGACGCTCATATTGCTATTGTGAATATTCAAATTGCATGGTAATAACTCTATGTTTATTGGCTGACCAAATTCAGGAAAGAACATCCTCTTTCGTGGGATGGCTTAGTGAGGAATTTGGCTGTATTTTGTTTTTAAATGTTAGCATCTTTACAAGCTTTGTTTATCAGTGATGGTCTTTTGGGCAGCTCCTTTGTAGAGTCATTCATGAACCCACACTTGGTTAGGATAAGGGGCAGTCTGCAAAGGCTAAGATACAGATAATCACAGTAAAAAAGTGTGTTAATTAATATAACAGTGTTGGTTATGCAAAATTGGAGAATGGGTAAAAAAAGGAATTATCTTCTTTTTTTTTTTTACACAATAACAATTTTCAAGTAGACTGTCCCTTTAAATGTTTCATCATTGTAAAGAGGATAATAGGTCTGTATCTTCTTCTATGGGGAAGCTAAGAGATACATTTTGCTCTGCAAACTCTATCCATCTTCATTTGTAAAAAATAGGTTTCTCCACATCTTCTGTTAAATCATGTTTTGTTGTAGAGTCCTATGTATTTCTGAATTACATCTGTGGGGGCTGGTTCTGCTTCTTTAATTTGTTTTTGCAGCAAGCTCCAGACATAATGATGTGAAGCCTCTACCTAAATTCCTATTAACCTTACAGCGCTCATCTCGTTTGCTTTCTAATACCAAGATTCCCAACCACCACATTCATCTTACAAGACTTTCACAGATTGGTAGCACTGTCAGCCTGACAGGTTTCCCTACCATGTCTGGTCTCTCCTTATAATACTTTGGGCGACACCAGAATAATTTGCATGGACATTAGAAAATATAGAGATGCCCTCAACTGTGAATGGATCCCAGTAAATTACTCTGGGCCCCAAACATAAGAAGGAGACATTAGCTATGGATGTCTAAAATGATACAACTGCAACTCACTGGTTAAAGTGAACAAAATATGGGGTTTATGAATTTAGTATTTTTACTTTTTTATTTTATTTTTTTAAAGTAGCATTACCTATTATTTTGGTGCTGGGTTAAAAGAGTCTGTACCACGAGTGACACTACCTTTTCAAACAAGTATTGATCATTTTCCAGCTTTTGTTCATTCTTAGGTGGGTGAGTTTTTTCTTCTAATATTAATCATGAGGGTTTCACGTCCCTTTAAATTCTCTGTACAATGGAATGTGTCTACTGGGGAAGTGTTACATTGAGATAGCTCCCTTTTTTACATAGAAATGTTCATGTGCTGTTTTCTAGCTGGCTTTATATATAATGTATCACTTTCTATACATGCAGCATATAGGTAATATGGTCCTTTGATCAGCACATAATGCCAGGCCTCTAAAGATAATCTAATATCCTATCAGGGTTCACTTCATAATTACCTACCTCCATTTCTTGCCACTTAAAGGGATATAAAACCCATTTTTTTTTTCTTTCATGAAAGAGCAGACAATTTTAAGCAAGTTTTTAATTTACTATTATGTTTTTTTTTTCATTCTCTTGGTATGTTTCTTTGAATGAGCATCAATACACTACTGGTTGCTAACTTAACACATGGGTGAGCCAATGACAATCAGTATATATATATATATATATATATATATATATATATACATATGCAGCCACCAATCAGCAGCTAGAACCTAGGTTCTTTGCTGCTCCTGAGTTTTCCTAGATAAATCATTCAGCAAAGCATAACAAGAGAAGGAAGCAAATTAAATAATAGAAGTAAATTGGAAAGTTGTTTAAAATTGTATTCTCTATCTGAATCATGGAATATTTTTTTTTGGTTCCATGTCCCTTTAAGAGCAAGCACCCAACCACCTCACACATACAATTCTTCAATAGCACCCCCAACTTCTGCCAATCAGCACCTAAGCCCCTCCCCTTGACCGTAAAATAATCCCTGTGTGGCATAAAAAAACCCTCCTTCGAGGAACTCATGAGGATTTCATTATAAAATAGATTATATTTTAATATCAGTGAGCAGAATGAAGTTGGAATGAAGGACAATACTCATGAGCATTGCAGTAATAATAATTTAATTTATTTTTAATTTCAGAGAACAATCATGTAAATAGTGAGTGCTGTGATGCTAAGCACCAGCCATCGCAGATGATATGAAGTTTACTTCTTGACTCCCTGAGCTTTGGCCTGGCTCTGGCAAGCATCTAAAAAACAGAAAAAGAATGTACAACATAATTTTACATTTTGAATAAAATATATGCTCCAAGTAACAATGACATTTTTATTGAAGCTAACTAAACGAAATTAAAGGGAATAAAACCCGAAAATTAACTTTCATGATTCATAGAGCATACAGTTTTAAAGAGCTTTCCAAATTAATTCTATTATCATATTTGCTTAATTATCTTATCGTTTGTTAAAGGAGCAACAATACACTACTGGGAGGTAGCTGAACACATCACCAGGTGAGCCAGTTGGATATAAGTGCTGCCACCAATCAGCAGCTAGCTCCCAGTAGTGAATTGTTGCTCCTGAGCCTACCTATTTATGCTTTTCAACAAAGGATACCAAGAGAATAAAGCAAATTAGATAATAGAAGTAAATTGGAAAGCTGTTCAAATTGCATGTTCTGTCTTAATCATGAAAGATAAATTATGGGTTTTATATCCTTTTAAAGGAAATCTCTAAGGCACCCTCCCCCTCAGTAATTTCTCATTTCCCTCTTTTGGCTTTCACCTGATTTTGATCCACAGCTGCTTTTCTCCTGACATTGCTGCCCATCACCGAATGCTAAAAAATTGAATCAAACATAGTTTAAGTGGTTATTATTTTATTCCGAACAGTAATATATGTAAAACCTCACACACCCATACATAAATATATATATACTGTATATGAGCAATAGAATTATTGTATAGACCTTTAGCACATCTAAGCAAATATCACTGTGTGCTTTTTCCCAGAAGTACTCTGTATATAGTGAGTTACCAATGCACCAGGGAATTCTGGGTAAGGTATGCAAATTATATATACAATATCTCACGCTTAATGTCAAAGAAAAAAAAAAATTAAGTATAATTCATACCTCATATTTTTTTGTTACCAGTACTGTGTTTAAACACAGTGATCACCTGAATTGGGTAGGATCAGCAAAAACAAAACCACTACTGGACAGCAGTTTGGCGTCTATTAACCCTTTCATGATGAGTCTAATTTGTCTACATCAGAACGGGGAACTCTGGGTAAGCTATGCAAATTAGAAACACTTCTCATGCATTTTGCTTCCAGTACTGTGCTTAAAGGGACAGTCTAGTCCAAAAAATAGGGCATGTTATTTTAAACAATTTTCCAATTTACTTTTATCACCAATTTTTCTTTGTTCTCTTGGTATTCTTAGTTGAAAGCTTAACTTAGGAGGTTCATATGCTAATTTCTTAGACCTTGAAGGCCGCCTCTTAAGAATGCATTTTAACAGGTTTTTCACCACTAGAGGGTGTTAGTTCATGTTTTTCATATAGATAACACTGTGCTCGTGCACGTGAAGTTACCTGGGAGCCATCACTGATTGGCTAAACTGCAAGTCTGTCAAAAGAACAAATAAAGGGGCAGTCTGCAGAGGCTTAGATACAAGATAATCACAGAGGTAAAAAATATATAAATATAACTGTGTTGGTTATGCAAAACTGGGGAATGGGTAAACAAGGGATTATCTATCTTTTAAAACAATACCAATTCTGGTGTAGAATGTCCCTTTAACCACAGCGATACCCTTAAATACACACTTTATTGCCTGTGGTTACATTTGACAATGTAATTTTTTTCTTTATTTTATGTTAAAAAACAACAACTACTTTTCCCTAACAGAGAGGAGGGAGGTATTAACCAGTAACGTATCTATTCATAAGCATGATTTGTGAACACACTTGCACTTATTCTAATTTCAATACAAATTTAAACATAAAACAGCTGCATTAAATTTAAATTCTGTTTCATTAGGAAGGAGGACATAGATAAAGTGCTCCATTTATTAAGCTGTGGATGAAGCTTTTGAGCCCTAACAGTGCAGTGACCCTGCAACACTAGTTAAATGAATAGAAAGGTTAAAATTTATGGGTGCATTTCCATTCTAAATAGAAACATTTATTGCTTTATGCTTCCATTTGCAAAAATGCTTATAGCAACAGCTATTACTGGTTTCCAGCGGTATACATACATATGCTGTGAGGGCCTATGCACCAGCATTCAAACACTACACTTTCTCAGAGAGTCAGCAGTGATGAACTTATATCAGAAACCCTCCAGAAATAAGAAATCTTTGTAATCCCATATAGATCTGCCTTTTTTCTCATCTGCATTAAATGTTGACTTTACCTGATTTTGATCCACAGCTGCTTTGCTCCTGACACTGCTGCCCAGCACCGAATGCTAAAGTAAAGAAGCCAGAGAGCATTTAAATAATTATTGTTCTAGCAGAAGCCGTTTAAACTCTATATTTAGCAAATAAACTACAAGTGAAATGCTAAAACTAAAAGTAAAATGCTAAAACTAAAAGTAAAATGCTAAAACTAAAAGTAAAATGCTAACACTAGAAGTAAAATGCTAAAACTACAAGTGAAATGCTAAAACTAGAAGTAAAATGCTAAAACTAGAAGTAAAATGCTATCTCTAGAAGTAACATGCTAAAACTAGAAGTAACATGCTAAAACTAAAAGTAAAATGCTAACACTAGAAGTAAAATGCTAAAACTAAAAGTAAAATGCTAACACTAGAAGTAACATGCTAAAACTAGAAGTAACATGCTAAAACTAGAAGTAAAATGCTAACACTAGAAGTAAAATGCTAAAACTACAAGTAAAATGCTAAAACTACAAGTAAAATGCTAAAACTAGAAGTAAAATGCTAAAACTAAAAGTAAAATGCTATCTCTAGAAGTAACATGCTAAAACTAGAAGTAAAATGCTAACACTAGAAGTAAAATGCTAAAACTACAAGTAAAATGCTAAAACTACAAGTAAAATGCTAAAACTAGAAGTAAAATGCTAAAACTAAAAGTAAAATGCTATCTCTAGAAGTAACATGCTAAAACTAGAAGTAAAATGCTAACACTAGAAGTAAAATGCTAAAATTAGAAGTAAAATGCTAACACTAGAAGTAAAATACTAAAACTATAAGTAAAATGCTAACACTAGAAGTAAAATGCTAACACTAGAAGTCAAATTCTAAAACTACAAGTAAAATGCTAAAACTAGAAGTAAAATGCTAAAACTAGAAGCAAAATGCTAACTCTAGAAGTAACATGCTAAAACTAGAAGTAAAATGCTAAAACTAGAAGTAAAATGCTAACTCTAGAAGTAACATGCTAAAACTAGAAGTAAAATGCTAAAACTAGAAGTAAAATGCTAACTCTAGAAGTAACATGCTAAAACTAGAAGTAAAATGCTAACACTAGAAGTAAAATGCTAAAACTAGAAGTAAAATGCTAACACTAGAAGTAAAATGCTAAAACTACAAGTAAAATGCTAACACTAGAAGTAAAATGCTAAAACTACAAGTAAAATGCTAACACTAGAAGTAAAATGCTAACACTAGAAGTAAAATGCTAACACTAGAAGTAAAATGCTAACACTAGAAGTAAAATGCCCATATAGATCTGCCTTTTTTCTCATCTGCATTAAATGTTGACTTTACCTGATTTTGATCCACAGCTGCTTTGCTCCTGACACTGCTGCCCAGCACCGAATGCTAAAGTAAAGAAGCCAGAGAGCATTTAAATAATTATGTTATAACTATAAAACTATAAGTAAAATGCTAAAACTAGAAGTAAAATGCTAAAACTATAAGTAAAATGCTAACACTAGAAGTAAAATGCTAAAACTATAAGTAAAATTCTAACACTAGAAGTAAAATGCTAAAACTAGAAGTAAAATGCTAACACTAGAAGTAAAATGCTAACACTAGAAGTAAAATGCTAACACTAGAAGTAAAATGTTAAAACTAGAAGTAAAATGCTAACACTAGAAGTAAAATGCTAACACTAGAAGTAAAATGTTAAAACTAGAAGTAAAATGCTAACACTAGAAGTAAAATGCTAACACTAGAAGTAAAATGTTAAAACTATAAGTAAAATTCTAACACTAGAAGTAAAATGCTAAAACTAGAAGTAAAATGCTAACACTAGAAGTAAAATGCTAACACTAGAAGTAAAATGTTAAAACTAGAAGTAAAATGCTAACACTAGAAGTAAAATGCTAACACTAGAAGTAAAATGCTAAAACTAGAAGTAAAATGCTAACACTAGAAGTAAAATGTTAAAACTAGAAGTAAAATCCTAACACTAGCAGTAAAATCCTAACACTAGAAGTAAAATGCTAAAACTAGAAGTAAAATGCACATTTTTTTGCAGGTGGACAGAGATTAAATAAAAAATACTTTTACCATATTTACTAATAACTCTTTAACACGTGTGCTTTAAACATTTTGCTTTAAATATTTTTATAAAACAGCTGGATTATATTTGAATTCTGTTCCGGTAGGAAGGATGACATAGAGTGCTCAGTTTATTAAAGGGACATTATACTCTAGATTTTTCTTTGCATACATGTTTTGTAGATGATCCATTTATATAACCTATACAGCTGTTTTGTTTTTTTTAAATGATAGTTTTGCTTATTTTTAAAAAAACATTGAGTTGATTTTCAGTCTCCTAACCAAGCCCCAAAGTTTTAGGAGAATACTGACGTATACCTACTCCAGCTTGCTCCTGTTTGTGCAAAGAGTCTTTTCATATGCAAAGGAAGGGGGTGTCTGATATTTGCCACTTGCAGTGTGTGTTCCAGCTACCTATTTCACAGAGCTAAACTGGGAGCTTCTAAGTAAGTTTTTAAACGGTTTTATACTGGATTTTTATATCAGTATCTGTGCATATTATTTATAGTAGTGTCTATTACATGCAGTTAAGTGAAAATTGGTGTATACTGTCCCTTTAAGCTGTGGATGAAGCTTTGGAGCCCTAGCAGTGATGTGACCCTGCAACAATAGTAAAAGGAATAGAAAGGTTACAATTTACATGTGCACGGGTACATTTCTGTTCTAAATAGAAACATGTTTTTGCTTCTCACTTCCATTTGCAAAAATTCTTATAGCAAAAGTTGTTACTGGTTTTCAGCGGCATACATACATATGCTGTGAGAGCCCGTGCACTAGCATTCAAACACTACACTTTCTCAGAGAGTCAGCAGTGATTTGTATGGCACAAATTAAAGGGACATTAAACCCCAAATGTTTCTTTCATGATTCAGGTAGATAATACAATTTTAATCAACTTTCCAATGTACTTCTATTATTAAATTTGCTTCATTCTTCAGATATCATTTGTTGAAGAAATAGTGATTTACATGGGTGACCCAAATCACATGAGGCATCTATGTGCAACCACCAATCAGCAGCCACTGAGCCTACCTAGATATGCTTTTCAACAAAGGATATAAAGAAAACAAAGCAAATTAGATAATAGAAGTAAATATGAAAGTTGTTTAAAATTGCATGCTCTTTTTAAATAATGAAATAAAAAAATGGGTTTATGCCCCTTTAAGTCTTTGCTGATGCAATACACAGCACCACCAGCTCTCTGACCATTAATGCTGGTGCACGGCCCTCACAACATATGTGCATATTCTGCTGAAAAACAGTAATGCCTTTCACTAGAAGCATTTTTGCCAATAGAAGTACTTTGCACAAATGCTTCTATTTATAATTGAAATGTGCTGATACACATTGTGTGTGTGAGAGAGAGTATGTGTGTGTAAGTGTGTGCTAGTGTATTCCAGTGTGCATGAGAGTGTGTTAGTATGTGAGTGTGTGTTAGAGGGTGTCTGAGAGTTTGTGTGAGTGTGAGAATGTGTGAGTGTGAGAATGTGTGTGTGAGTTCAAGTGTGTGTTAGTATGTGAGTGTGTGTTACAGGGTGTCTGAGAGTGTGTGTATGAGTGTGTGCGAGTGTGAGAATGTGTGTGAGTGTGAGAATGTGTGTGTGAGTGCGAGTGTGTGTTAGTATGTGAGTGTGTGAGTGTGTGTTACAGGGTGTCTGAGAGTGTGTGTATGAGTTTGTGTGATTGTGAGACTGTGTGTGTGAGTGCAAGTGTGTGTTAGTATGTAAGTGTGTGAGTGTGTGTTACAGGGTGTCTGAGAGTGTGTATATAAGTGTGTGTGAGAATGTGTGTGAGTGTGAGACTGTGTGTGTGTGTTAGTTTGTGAGTGTGTGAGCGTGTGTTACAGGGTGTCTGAGAGTGTGTGTATGAGTGTGTGTGAGTGTGAGAATGTGTGTGAGTGTGACAATGTGTGTGTGAGTGTGAGTGTGTGTTAGTATGTGAGTGTGTTACAGGGTGTCTGAGAGTGTATGTATGAGTGTGTGTGAGTGTGAGAAAGTGTGAGTGTGAGAATGTGTGTGTGAGTGTGAGTTTGTGTTAGTATGTGAGTGTGTGTGTTACAGGGTGTCTGAGAGTGTGTGTGAGAATGTGTGTGAGTGTGAGACTGTGTGTGTGAGTGCGAGTGTGTGTTAGTATGTGAGTTTGTGAGTGTGTGTTACAGGGTGTCTGAGAGTGTGTGTATGAGTGTGTGCGAGTGTGAGAATGTGTGTGATTGTGAGTGTGTGTTAGTATGTGAGTGTGTGTTACAGGGTATCTGAGAGTGTGTATATGAGTGTGTGTGAGAATGTGTGTGAATGTGAGACTGTGTGTGTGAGTGCGAGTGTGTGTTAGTATGTGAGTTTGGGAGTGTGTGTTACAGGGTGTCTGAGAGTGTGTGAGTGTGAGAATATGTGTGAGTGTGAGATTTTGTGTGTGAGTGTGTGTTAGTATGTTAGTGTGTGAGTGTGTGTTACAGGGTAACTGAGAGTGTGAGTGTTTGTGTCTGAGAATGTGTGTATGAGTGTAAAAATGTGTGTGTGATGAGTGTTTGTTACAGGGTGTCTGCGAGTGTGTATATGAATGTGTGTGAGTGTGAGTGTTTGTGTGTGAGAATGTGTGTATGACTGTGAGTGAGTGTGTGAGTAAGATAGAGAGTCTGAATTTCTATTGTTTGTGTTGTATTCAGGGTTGTTTTTGAGTGGGGAGTACCACCACTTCTGCCATCTCATAACAATGAGTGCTGGCACTTTAAAAAAAAAAAAAAAAAAAGTGCTGGTTGTATTTATAGTTAAATAGGCACAGTATTATAAAGTTATATTTTTAATTGTTAGTGTTACTATTTTTTCTTCTTACAAATATTATAGTGTGGTACTTAAATTCAGATTGAGATTAATCCATTTACATTATAGACCCCAGAAACATCATTGAATGTGAAAGAATAGGCTGGGGTGAGTGTGAGATAACATGTATGCTGTTTATATAAGGAGTTAAGCTGCTAATATAGAGATTATAGGAATAACAAACAATTTAATACATTTTCCAAAAACAGCACATTTTGGTTAATTATTTAACTAAATGGATGTTAATTCAGGCTATTAAAGGAACAGTGTAGTGTAAAACTTCCCCCCTTTAATGTGTTCCCAATGATGGAGTGTGTAAAATTGGTTTGCTATTTGAAACTTTATTTTTCTATTTAAAACAGCTGTTTTTACTGTTGAAACTGCCACCTATACTGAACATTTCAGTACTGCAGTGCCATCTATAGAAAGGCTTTTTAAACAAGAGACAGAAGCATAAATCAACAGCTCAGTGAGTGGGATAAAGAAGAGAGTCCAGCCCATTTGAAAGGGTGTTCCTGCAGCTGTTTGGAATACAATGCTATCAGCTACTAACCTGAGTATAGTGTCCTTTTGAATTATAAAAACAAAATAATAACAATAACCACCAGTTACAAAGAGGAACTTTGATCAGAAACCCTCCACACATGGGAAATCTATATAACCCCAGAAAGATCTGCCTTATTATGTCAGCTGCATTAAATGTTGACTTTACCTGATTTTGATCCACAGCTGCTTTGCTCCTGACACTGCTGCCCAGCACCAAATGCTAAAGTAAAGAAGCCAGAGAGCATTTAAATAATTATTGTTCTAGCAGAAGCCGTTTAAACTCCATATTTAGCAAACACATTACAAGTGAAATGCTAACACTAGAAGTAAAATGCTAAAACTAAAAGTAAAATGCTAAAACTAAAAGTAAAAGTAAAATGCTAAAACTAGAAGTAAAATGCTAAAACTAGAAGTAAAATGCTAACACTAAAAGTAAAAAGTAAAATGCTAAAACTAGAAGTAAAATGCTAAAACTACAAAATGCTAAAACTAGAAGTAAAATGCTAAAACTAGAAGTAAAATGCTAATACTAGAAGTAAAATGCTAAAATTAGAAGTAAAATGCTAAAACTAGAAGTAAAATGCTATCTCTAGAAGTAACATGCTAAAACTAGAAGTAAAATGCTAACACTAGAAGTAAAATGCTAAAACTACAAGTAAAATGCTAAAACTACAAGTAAAATGCTAAAACTAGAAGTAAAATGCTAACACTAGAAGTAAAATGCTAAAATTAGAAGTAAAATGCTAACACTAGAAGTAAAATACTAAAACTATAAGTAAAATGCTAACACTAGAAGTAAAATGCTAACACTAGAAGTCAAATTCTAAAACTACAAGTAAAATGCTAAAACTAGAAGTAAAATGCTAAAACTAGAAGTAAAATGCTAACTCTAGAAGTAACATGCTAAAACTAGAAGTAAAATGCTAAAACTAGAAGTAAAATGCTAACTCTAGAAGTAACATGCTAAAACTAGAAGTAAAATGCTAAAACTAGAAGTAAAATGCTAACTCTAGAAGTAACATGCTAAAACTAGAAGTAAAATGCTAACACTAGAAGTAAAATGCTAAAACTAGAAGTAAAATGCTAACACTAGAAGTAAAATGCTAAAACTACAAGTAAAATGCTAACACTAGAAGTAAAATGCTAAAACTACAAGTAAAATGCTAACACTAGAAGTAAAATGCTAACACTAGAAGTAAAATGCCCATATAGATCTGCCTTTTTTCTCATCTGCATTAAATGTTGACTTTACCTGATTTTGATCCACAGCTGCTTTGCTCCTGACACTGCTGCCCAGCACCAAATGCTAAAGTAAAGAAGCCAGAGAGCATTTAAATAATTATTGTTCTAGCAGAAGCCGTTTAAACTCCATATTTAGCAAACACATTACAAGTGAAATGCTAACACTAGAAGTAAAATGCTAAAACTAAAAGTAAAATGCTAAAACTAAAAGTAAAAGTAAAATGCTAAAACTAGAAGTAAAATGCTAACACTAAAAGTAAAAAGTAAAATGCTAAAACTAGAAGTAAAATGCTAAAACTACAAAATGCTAAAACTAGAAGTAAAATGCTAAAACTAGAAGTAAAATGCTAATACTAGAAGTAAAATGCTAAAATTAGAAGTAAAATGCTAAAACTAAAAGTAAAATGCTAAAACTAAAAGTAAAAGTAAAATGCTAAAACTAGAAGTAAAATGCTAACACTAAAAGTAAAAAGTAAAATGCTAAAACTAGAAGTAAAATGCTAAAACTACAAAATGCTAAAACTAGAAGTAAAATGCTAAAACTAGAAGTAAAATGCTAATACTAGAAGTAAAATGCTAAAATTAGAAGTAAAATGCTAAAACTAGAAGTACAATGCTGAAACTAGAAGTAAAATGCTAAAAGTAAAAGTAAAATGCTAAAACTACAAGTAAAATGCTAAAACTAAAAGTAAAAAGTAAAATGCTAAAACTACAAGTAAAATGCTAAAACTACAAGTAAAATGCTAAAACTAAAAGTAAAAAGTAAAATGCTAAAACTACAAGTAAAATGCTAAAACTACAAAATGCTAAAACTAGAAGTAAAATGCTAAAACTTGAAGTAAGATGCTAAAACTAGAAGAACAATGCTAAAACTAAAAGTAAAATGCTAAAACTAGAAGAACAATGCTAAAACTAGAAGTAAAATGCTAAAACTACAAGTAAAATGCTAAAACTACAAAATGCTAAAACTAGAAGTAAAATGCTAACACTAGAAGTAAAATGCTAGAACTAGAAGTAAAATGCTAAAACTAGAAGAAAAATGCTAAAACTAAAAGTAAAAGTAAAATGCTAAAACTAGAAGTAAAATGCTAAAACTACAAGTAAAATGCTAAAACTAAAAGTAAAAGTAAAATGCTAAAACTGCAAGTAAAATGCTAAAACTACAAGTAAAATGCTAAAACTACAAGTAAAAAGTAAAATGCTAAAACTACAAAATGCTAAAACTAGAAGTAAAATGCTAAAACTAGAAGAACAATGCTAAAACTAGAAGAACAATGCTAAAACTACAAGTAAAAAGTAAAATGCTAAAACTACAAAATGCTAAAACTAGAAGTAAAACGCTAAAACTAGAAGTACAATGCTAAAACTAGAAGAACAATGCTAAAACTAGAAGTACAATGCTAAAACTAGAAGTAAAATGCTAAAACTAAACGTAAAAGTAAAATGCTAAAACTAGAAGTAAAATGCTAAAACTACAAGTAAAATGCACCTTTTTTGCAGGTGGACAGAGATTAAAGTTATATTATTGTGATAGTATTTAACCATTTTTTGGATTTAGATTGGCCTGTGAATTAATTAAATATAAAATTTATGTTTCATATCCCTTTAAATTGCATGTTCTATCTGAATCATGAGAAAAATGTTTGGTTTCATAAACTTTTAATTCAGGCTTAAATCATTAAAAATAGTTAAACATTCATAATTCAGATAAAGAGTGCACTTTTAAGAGACATTTCTAGTTACTTCTATGATCAAATTTACTTCATTCTCTTGGTAATCCTTTGTTGAAAAGCACACATAGGTAGGCTCAGGCATAGCAATTGATTACTGGGAGCTAGCTGGCAATTGGTAGCTACATACATATGCCTCTTGTCATTAGTTTACCAGATTTGTTTATCTAGGTCCAAGTGGCGCATGGCTGCTTTAGAGCTAACTTTAACTATGCGTTTAACACATTTGCAGGGGTTAAAGACATGGTTATACTTGCAAGCACTAGTGCAAGAATAAAATGTTCTAACTACCAAAAAGGGGACATCTCATAGACCACACAGTATAGCCTTTTTCCTGGCTTTGTATATGAAGTTCTGTTCTTACCTGATTTAGATCCAAAGCTACTTTGCTCCTGGCACTGCTGTCCAGCCCCAAAGGCTAAAATAAAGAAACACACAATGTTAATGATTAATGGTTTTGCCCAAACAGTAATGTATTTCATACCATGTATTTAGCAAGAAAAATAACCCAGCTTACATACCAGAGGGAAATATGATTATATACATGTGCATTAATGTACACAATGTATAGAATTTATTTTTTTACATTAAAGGGACACTCAAGTAAAAATTAAACTTTCATGATTCAGATAGAACATGCAATTTTAAGCAACTTTATAATTTACTCCTATTATCAATTTTTCTTCGTTCTCTCTGTATCTTTATTTAAATGTAATCTTAGGAGCTGGCCCATTTGTGGTTGAGCACCTGGGTAGCGCTTGCTGATTGGTGGCTACATTTAGACACCAATCAGAAAGCGTTACCCAGGTGCCTAACCAAAAATGGGCTGGCTCCTATGTTTACATTTCTGCATTTTCATATAAAGATACCAAGAGAACGAGGAAAAATGTGATAATAGGAGTAAATTAGAAAGTTGTTTAAAATTGCATGCTCTATCTGAATCATGAAAGTTTAAATTTGACCAGACTATCCCTTTAAGATTTCAGTTTATGCAGCCTTCAATACCTTCTACTCAATCTGTTTAAAATAATCATAATAACAAAAGCTTACGTTAGTTGTCTACTTACCATCCTGGCAAACACCTTTTTGCTGCTGTTGGCACAAATCTTTGCCCTGACTTATACTCTGCAGCCCTTGGTGACACTGCTGACTCTCCTGACCGAACTGCCCTTTCTGGCATTGTTGGCTCTGTTGGCCATGACCTCCCTTAACTCCAGACATTGTGTGTATTCGGTTTGGTCAAACCTTCTAGAACCCAGAGACACTGAGATGTTCTGTTTGACTTCACCATTGCAAGCATCTCCTTTTATGTCCCACTCGCTATTCCATTGGTTGACGTTTCTATGAGCATCTTTTACAAGCCTGCAGAAATATACATGCTATCATAATGTTATAGCATTAATCACTGACTTGTAACATTAATATTGGGTGTTGCCTTAAAAGCTTCAGCATCTATTTACACACTTTAAAATCTATTGTTTATATGACTCTTCAATAAAAACGTCTGCTGTATCATATAATTTTGTAAATTACATACTTAAATGTGATGTTATCATTCTAGTTTATTAAAAGTATAAAATATCCACAAGGTTGCAAATATAGAACAGTAGTGGTCATAGTCTATGGCCAATTTGTACCTAAAAGGCTCACAGCTTGGAACAAATGCTAACTTTTGACTATTGAATGAAAACATTTGAATATTGATAAAAATATATAAACATAAATTTTGATGGCAGATAAGAACCATAGGCCCAACAAGACTTCCCAAACTTTCCTAAAAGTATAAACTTATCTAGTTTGTAGGAAAGCCTTATGCTTATCCCAGGTATTCTCCCCCAAAGTGTTTGTCATTACCACCTCTTGTGGAAGTTGTTCTTATTGGGATTTAAGTGTATTTGAATGGCAATAAATGCCTTAGAAGGGGGACAAATAGAGTGCAGATCCTCTTTACAGATCCTGAAAGTAATAATCACAATAGTGCAGAATGGCTTTCACACTTTAGGCATCAAAGGGACAGTCAAGTCCAAAATAAACTTTCATGATTCAGGTAGGGCATGTCATTTTTTTTTTTTTTTTTAATTCTTTATTTATAATCCAACAGAGTAAATATAATACAAAAACAGCATTGGCTTTTCCATTCCAAGCCGCAAAAGAGGTCTTAAAAAATAAAAACAGCAATAATACCTGCATAATGTATATTCACATAGACAAAAAGTAAAGGAAATGAAAAGACCAATCCAGATCTGGAAGAAACTAACCTCTATTAATTATGTAAATATACTCTGTTGGTGCTTTTTATTTTATTCTCCAAAAAAAAAAAAAAAAAAAAAAAACAACAAAACAACAAAAAAAAAAAAAATGGGGGGCTGGGGGAACCCCCTTTACCCGATCTCCCTCCGCATCTCCCTCTGGCCACCTACCAGTTTCCTAGCAGGACTGTTTCTGAGTGTCGAAATGGAAAAATTATGTGATTTATTTCAGTAGTGGGAAATATCTTTAAAAATATTGCCCATTTGCTAAAGAATTTCCTAATATCTTGTTCATTGTTTATATTAGTATCCCTTTGCTCAAGTATGCATTGTTTTTTCATGCAGTTCTTTACTTCAACAATACTTGGAAGTGCTCGACTTTTCCATTTTTTGCAGATTAAATACCTGGTAGCCAGAATAGAAGAGATTACTACTTTTTCATTGACTTGCTTACCAGGTTCCCTATTTACACAGAATACTATTTGAAGAAATGTTAAAGTCACAGGAGCTATCTTTAATACGGTTTTTAGCCAGTATTCTAATTTGAGCCAGAAATTTCTTATTTTAGGACATGCCCAGAACATGTGCGTTAAATCTGCTGCAAGATATGCACATTTGGGGCACTTATTAAATCCAAAATTGCCACATCTGAGGCCCCTCTCAGGTGTAAAATAAGCTCTATGAAGAAGTTTAACCTGTGATTCACGCCAGGTGGCAGAAAGTGTGGTCTGGGCAATTTTATTTAATGATAATTGAAGCAGCTTTGGTTCAACATTGCCCTGAGGGATTAATGTGTTCCAATCTGCTGCCATTTTGGATAAAATTGGAAGGCCTTTACTAGCATTTAAGAAATGATAACAAGGAGCTATTGACATATGTCCATTCCTGGCTAATACAAGCCAGTCTTCCAGTTTTCCTAGTCCCCAGCTCCAACCCCTTTCCTTAGTTATTTCCGAGACAAAATGCCTTGCCTGCAGATAAGCAAAGAAATCTTTATTAGATAAATTAAATTCCATTTTTAATTCCTGAAACGTTTTAATGCATCCGCTATTCCTATCTATTATTTGATAAGCTTTACTCAGGCCAGCATTATGCCAGCCTTTAAAGACGGCAGAGTTAAGGCCTGCTTGAAATTTCGGATTTCCTATTAAGGGCAGATAAAAGGAGGCATTAGCATTAATTGATAGGAGATTGGCGATTTTATGCCATGCCTTAAGTGGATTAAAGATTGTTTTCAATTTCTTAATTTCTGCAGGTACTTCTTTTGGTACAGAGTGTAATAATGCTGATGGAAGGTACGGGATGCAGACGTCTATTTCAAGTTCATTATTTAAGACATAATTATTGAGTAAGATCCAGTCAATTGCTATCCGTGCCAAGAAGCAAAGATTATAAAGCCTTAGATCTGGTAGTGCAAGTCCACCATGTTCCTTTGATACTGACAGTTTGATAAAAGAAATCTTTGATCTTTTCCCCTGCCACAAAAACTGTATAAGTGAACTATTAAGTGTACGAATATCTTTTTCTAATAAAATTATCGGAGTGTTTTGAAGAATATAAAACAACTTTGGAAGGAGGACCATTTTAAATAGAGCAATTCTACCGGAGATTGATATAGGTAAGTTCTGCCATGACTTAAGTTTATCTCTAATATGTTTCAATATCGGTGGAATATTAAAATTATATAAATCTGAAGAGTTAACCGGGATACAGATCCCCAGGTACTTAAAAGAATCTGTGACCTCCCGGAAAGGTATATTTAAAAGAGATGTAGCGTTCTTCCTAAGCCAGAATATTTCCGATTTTGTCAAGTTCACTTTATATCCAGAAAAGGATCCAAAGTGGTCCATTATGTGAATCAGCTTGGGAATGTTCACTTTGGTATTAGCCACATACAGAAGTAGGTCATCTGCATATAATCCAATTTTTATCTCGTGATTATGTATTCTTATACCCTCAAGAAATTGTCTTATCCAAATTGCTAGGGGTTCAATAGAAACATCAAAGAGAAGCGGGGAGAGGGGACACCCCTGACGCGTCCCCCTACCCAGTAATATATCAAGTGTAAGATTATTGTTCACTATGAGTCTTGTAGAGGGCTGGCTGTATAAATTCTCTACAAATTTAGAAAAATTACCTCTAATGCCAAATTGCGTTAATGAGGTTATTATATGTTTATGAAAGATAGAATCGAAAGCCTTTTCGGCATCAATAGATAGAATAGCAAGATCAGGGGCGTCCTCTCCCCGCTCCTCTGAGCCCGACAAATTACCAAAGTACTCCGTAACAACTAGTAGCTCTCTAATTTTTGCAGAGGAGTTGCGTTTGTTTAAAAATCCTGCTTGGTCAAGGTGAATGATTTTACCCAGTGCCCCCTGAAGTCTAGATGCCAATATTGTAGTTAAAATTTTGTAGTCTGAATTCAAAAGGGCTATTGGCCTGTATGATTCCTTACATTTAGGATCTTTGCCAGGCTTTAGTATTAAGGTCGTGTAAGATGCAACGAAGGAGGATGGAACGGGTTTAGCATTTATGTAAAAATTATTGAAAAGATTACACAACAAAGGGGCACTTTCTGCGGATAGTATTTTGTAGAATTCACTAGGAAGTCCGTCTGGGCCAGCTGCTTTGTTTGAAGATAATTTAGTAATTACTTTCTCAACTTCTTCTATAGTAATGGGAGAGTTTAAAATATCGGCAGTTTCTGCTGATAGTGTGGGGTAGATAATTTTACTCCAGAACTCATCAGAGTTCATTATATCATATGATTTGGATGCATAGAGCTCTTGAAAATATTCAAACAATGCCTGTGAGATATCTTCAGATTTTAGCAATAGTTTCCCTTTGTATTGAAGTTGTTCAATAATTGACTGCTTTTTCTCATTTCTTACTAATTTAGCCAGCATTCTACCAGATTTATTGCCAAACCTGTACATTTTAGCCTGAAGTTTCAGTTCCTTTTGGGCCTCTTGTTGCAATATAAATGTATCCCTTTCATTTTTAGCACGGACATATTTCGCCCAATTTGAAGGAGTTTTATTCATGAGAAATTGATTGTATGAGTTAATCAAAAATTTACCTACTTCCTTCTCTCTAAATCTCATCTTTTTCAAAAGTGCAGCCTTATAGGCAATAATCTCCCCCCGCATCACTGCTTTTGCAGCCTCCCAAAATATATCAGGACGATCTAGATATTCGCTGTTAAAATGCACATATTCCTCAAATTTACTTTTGAGCCAATTTTTAAACTTAAAATCAGGCGTCAAAAAATAAGGAAATAAAAAACGTGATGGGGTAGGTTGTGAATGCATATTTTGAAGTTCAAGGGAAATAGGACCATGATCTGATAGTGTAATCTGTGCTATTTCAGATTTGACCTGAGAGATAGGTATATGTTCGTCGATCAAGAACATATCAATGCGTGAAAGAGTTTTATGGGCTTTGGAAAAACAAGTGTATTTCTGGACATCAAGGTTTTGTGCCCTCCAGATATCTCGTACTCCTAAGTTCTGCATGATTTTCTTAAGCATCTTAGATTCCAGGTTGTCTTTTTTTTGTTTCAACCGTTTGGTGTTACATCTCAGTCTGTCTATTGGACATTGTGATGCCATATTAAAATCACTCCCAATAATTAAATGCCCAGTGGCATATATAATAAGTTTAGACTGAAGAGTATCCCAGAATTCAGGATCAAGCACATTGGGGCCGTATACATTACAGAGTGTATAAACCTTGTGGGCGGTTTTAATCTTTAATAGAACATACCTCCCCCCTGGATCGGCCTCAGAGTGGATAACCTCCAAATCAGTTTTCTTCCCTATTAGTATAGCCACCCCCCTTTTTCTTCTCACACTGGGTGCAAAATAAACTTCCTTAACCCATGAAGCTCTTAATTTTAAAGATTCCTCTGTACTTAGGTGTGTTTCTTGTATAAAGCCTATATCTGTTTGTGTTTTCTGTAGCTGAGCAAGAATAGCCTTTCTCTTAGTAGGTGTTGAGATACCTCCCACATTCCAAGAAACTACTTTACATTTATCTACCATTGTTACCTTTTATAAGACAAGAGGGAGAGAAGGAAGGAGAGGGGGAAAAAGGAGAAAGGGAAAAAAAAAAAAAAAAAATAAACAACAGAAAAACAAAAAACAAAACCCCACAACCCATCGAGAATGCCCACCCCTTGCCCCATGACCCGCTTTACAGAGAATCCCGGGGTTTCCCCAATTTAGGACCTGCATTTCATTTATTCAATTGATTGATATGTTTAGACTATACTCTTATTAAGGAGGTAGGTCTAGTGAATTAAAAAGAATTTCAGCTTTATGAGCTTCCTCAAACCAGTGTGTGGTCTCATTCACTATGACTTTGAGTTTGGAAGGGTAAATTATGGTGGCACGATAGCCGTGCTGTATGAATTTAGTACATATAGGAACTAGTTCTTTTCTTTTCGACGCTGTATCAGCCGAAAAGTCCTGGAAGATCAGGATTGAAACCCCTCCAATACTGATTGGCTGATACTTGCGGTAGTGTTGAAGTAAAACCGTCTTATCTTGAAAATTTAACAACTTCGCAATTACTGGTCTAGGCCTATTTCCACCTTTCATGTCTGTGCGAGGTGAACCAAGTCTATGCGCTCTTTCAACAATGATAGATTGATAGTCAGATGGAATCTTAAGAATTTTAGGTAGTGTTTTAGATATAAAAGAGGAGAGGTTTTCATATTGTTGCTCTTCTGGGAGTCCTATAATTCTAATATTATTTCTCCTAGAGCGATTTTCTAGGTCTTCTAGCTTGCTATAGACTTTTTGAATTTTAGTATTTAGGCCTTCCAGTTTGGAGTTATGTGACATTGTCAAATCCTCAAGATCTGACACCCTTTGCTCGACCTCTTGTAATCTATTTGAAAATTGTCGTACTTCCTGAGTTAATACGAAGATATCTTGCTTAATTTCAGTTCTCAGATCGTCAAATTTAGGGGAAAGAGCGTCTGAGATACTGACAACTAGGCTTTGAATATTTATTGCTTCTTGCGCTGTAGGGATATTTGATACAATCGCTTGACTGTCGCTAGTGTTCTCTAAGGTACCTTTGTGTTTTCTATCCCTATTGCGAGCCGCCATGGCGGGAGAGGGAGTCTTGGACAAATTATGGAGAAATTTGTCCATGTGCTGGGAGTGAAAAAATTAATTTGTATAAAAATGGGTGTGCTTGTGAAAAAGTGTTTGGAGAGTGCGTAGAAAAAGTGAGTCAGACCCCGCATGGGGGATAAGGAAAGATCAGGGAGAAATGAAGGTGTGCAAAGTGAGAATTGTGTAGTAAGTGGGGAGGGTGAAAAACATGCGTGAAAAAAATAAATAAATAAATAAATAAATAAATAAAGTAAGGAATGAGTGGTCTTAAGTGATTATGTGTTCTATCCCTCCAGGGAGGCAAGGGCAAGGGATATGTTTATTATTGATAATTCTTTAATTAGGTTTGTAGAAATAATAGAGCACTAGAGGTGAAAAAATTTGACAGCAGTTCAATGCAGATGTAAGAACTATTACTTTTCTTAGGGATCTAAGAATTAGAAGAGATTTAGGTCAGTTGAAAATAAAAATATTTACCACTTTTGCAGCCTTCTGCCAAGCTTTATATGTGATATAGAAATATATAAAGATGGAGAAAAGAGCTTAACGTATAATATTCGTCCCAATCTCTCTAAGTAACAAATAAACCTCTAAACTTTAGTGGTTCTTTAAAGAATGCAGTTTTCAACCCTAGGAGACCTCTACAGTTATTTATCAAATGCAGTTAACCACTGATATTTTAAGTTTTCCACTTTTTAAATCAGCCCAACAAATTCTTTTTATGTTCCAATAAACATTATAACATAGGAAAGTAGATAGATGGTAGTTGTCACAGAGCACAAAATACAGATTAACTGCAAACAGTTGAGTTACAAACAGCAACAACAAAAAAAAAAAAAAAAAAAAAAAACACAACAAAAAAAAACCCTCTTCTTGACCCCTGCGTGAGCTGAAGAAACTACACTCAGGATACTCTGAGCTAGATAACAAGAGTTCTCTGAGTAAGTTATAATATGTGTCTTTTATCAGCTCAGAGTTGTGTGAGTCTTTATATGCACAGGGTCCCAAGTTTTAACAATGTAACTTTTTTAATGCCGTCCAAGTAGCAGAAATAATAAGCTGTTACTTTTATTTCTCCTTCTTATTTTCCCTGTGTTTCCCCTTGATTGTATATGTAAGATGCGGGTTTTTTTGTTTTCTTTTTGCCCTTTCTGTTCCTCTTTCCTATGCTTCCTCTTTCCTTCTCTCTTTATTTCGGTAAAACCCAGCACAAGGTTGCTCCAACTAACAGAGAGGTGATTTTACCAACCTCCAGCACTTTTATTCCTCCCCTGTCTTTCCCCACTTTTTTTACCTTTTTTCTTTTTATAATATATTATTATTCGGGGGTAGAATAAGTCTGCTTTTCCTCTATGTTGCCCGAGTTCCTCTTGCCTTTCAAAAATACATCCTTAATCTAGGAAGACTCACCTCCTCCTCCGCTACCGATTTTTCCTTGTGTGAGCAGCCGGTAAAGGAATCCAATGAAGCCACAAACAAAAGGAACAAGAAGATGGCAGAAGGGACTCCCCCTCGACACAACGGCATCCAGCGGCCCTGTATACCACCGCAACACCCCTCGCCCCCTCTCGCGCAGCACCAGTGGGAGAGGGGGGGGGAAGAAGCAGTGTCAAGAGCCTTCTTGCAAGCGAGGCTTGGCCCCAAACGTATTCCTCTCGTCTGCCGCAGGGCTCAGCGCCTCCTCCCACGCAGCACCGGTGGGGGAGGGGGCAGTACGGTCGCAGCACAGGCACCGGGAAGCGGAGATACTTCTCGCCGAGAGCTGCCGGTCTCTTCTCCCTCAGATGTCCAAAGGCAAGCACACCAGGTGCAAAACTCAGCGCCTCCTCCCGCGCAGCATCAGTGGGGGAGGAGGCAGTGCGGTCTCAGCAGGATCACCGGGGAGCAGAGGCACTTCACATGAAGAAAAGATCGCCGGACCCTCCACCTGTAAATACTTGGGGGTAAGCACACTGGATACAACTTAACAAATGCAGCGGAGGCGGAGGGGTAGGGGCCGGTGTATCGGGATTTTCTGTAGCAACTCACAAGGGTACAAAAAGTTCAATACAGTTTCCAACAGGCTGGGTTTTGTACCGCGTTCCCAGGGGAGGAATAATAGCTCACTTATAGTAATGCTAGTAATAGGCTCAGGTGTTGTGATAATAGAAAACGAGTTGTAGGTCCTTTTCAACAACGTGTCAGTGGGTTGAAGTTCCACTGCAAGGGCCCCGGAGATGATGGTGCAAACTGTCCAGGTAGCAGCCGCCAGGTGCTCTAGGACTGAAGTGAAGAGCTCAGCAGCATAAACCTTGCTCCTCCTCCACCGGAACCCAGAACCAGGGCATGTCATTTTAAACAACTTTACAATTTACTTTTATCACCAGTTTTGCTTTGTTCTCTTGGTATTCTTACTTGAAAGCTAAACCTAGGTAGACTCATATGCTAATTTTTTAGACCTTGAAGGCTGCCTCTAATCTGAATTAAAGAACTTAAATAAGGGGGCAGTTTGCAGAGGCATATATACAAGGTGATTACAGAGGTACAATATGTATTATTATAACTGTGTTGGTTCTGCAAAGCTGGGGAATGGGTAATAAAGGGATTATCTATCTTTTTAAACAACAAACATTCTGGTGTTGACTGTTCCTTTAATTGAAGGGCATTTAGGAGTGTAAATGCAGGGGTCTTGTCAGCAGTGGTAAGACCACACTATTTCTCAATGCCTCCACTTTGTGAGACGTAATGTTTGGGCTAAGTTCGGCAGTGCTTAAAGGGAAACTGTAGTCAAAAAAACAAAGTACAATATTTGAAAAAATTATTTCCTAACAGTCGTTTTTTCAATATATATTTATTAAAAATGTTGCTACTAAAGTTGTTAAAATTGAGTGTGAACTTGACTGTGTTGTCATTTCCTGTTATGAACTGCTTGATACTATTGCTTTAGTATCACTTAGCTCACTTATTTTTCTACACTCCCTAACGATCTGTATTACATCTATAGATAGGCTTACCATAATTTTTAGTGGTGAAACTAGGACCACCTGGAGCAGTGCCAGTGGGGGTGTGGCCAGGGGTGTGGCCAAGGGGCGGGGCATTTGCCGACCGGAACTAATTTTCCTGTTAAAGATAAATTTAAGTCAAAAATAAGTTAAACTAAACACAATTATATTAACACAATTAATGATGATGACCCCAGCAGCACAATTATATTAACATAATTAATGATGATGACCCCAGCAGCACAATTATATTAAAATAATTAATGATGATGACCCCAGCAGCACAATTATATTAACATAATTAATGATGATGACCCCAGCAGCACAATTATATTTACATAATTAATGATAATGACCCCAGCAGCACACTTATATTAACATAGTTAATGATGATGACCCCAGCAGCACAATTATATTAACATAATTAATGACCAGCAGCACAATTATTACCATAATAATTAATGATGATGAGTGACCCCAGCAGCACAATTATAATATAATGGAGATATCATAATAAAATATAAATATAACAACACATAGCAGATAGATATGTGGTATGAAAGGAAAAGATCAAGTTAAGTAAGTAGTAAACGACACGTAGTTATCGGCAAGAAATTCAGCAATAAAAATGTTTTTTTTATTTGCTGCCGCGCCCTGCAATGTATTTCTAATGCTTCAGGTAATGGGCAGTCACAGTTTGCAGCCGCACAATGCTTTCTTCTTGAAGGCTCCTAAACAGTGTGAAACAGAGGCGGAGCACATCGGTCGGATTCTGCGACCCGTCTGTTTCAGGAATGTGGTGACGTCTTGGTCACACATTCTGACAGGCAGCAGACAGAGACAGCTGTAAAAGGCAGCGCATGCGCAACAAAGCTAAGTTCACGGATTTGCTGGTGTTCTATCATTCCAGCTAATTCATTAGACTACGCTAGTCTGATTAATTTGCTGGAATGATTGATAGAACACCGGCGGCTGGGACAAAATGGAAAAACAGGTGGGACACTGGGACAGGGGCTCAAAACAGGGACAATCCCAGTAAAAATGAGACGTATGGTAAGCCTATGTACAGAGCTATCTGCTCATCTACCAATAATCACTGGCTGTAATAGTACTAGCAGTGCAGAGTATACTGCACAGAGCAATGAAGCAAACCGTTTTCTGTTTTCTGTCTACATTAGTAGAGATAAAGTGTAGGGACACAAACAATAAAGCAGAAGCTTCCATGATGATGTGCTCTGCAATTGATTACAATCCCTGCACAGCCTAGGTTTCCTTGGTTAACTAGTCTCTGCAGTGAGGGCACTTCTCCCTACAAGTTGTCTTTGCTGATATGCTGGCTGAGCATCATGGGAAATGTAGTTCCAAAACCTCCTGAGGGCCAAGTTTGAGGATGCCTGGTGCAGGGGTCAGCAACCTTGGAACCACAGATGTTTTGGAACTACATTTCCCATGATGCTCAGACACACTTTAGGCTGGCTGAGTATCATGGGAAATGTAGTTGCGAAACATCTGCGGTGCCAAGGTTGCTGACCCCTGGTCTGGTGTACACAATAAACTGGGCACTGATAGACCTGCCACAGCCAGTGGTTCTTGGTAGCTGAGCTGGTGGCTCTATACATGTACTACAGCTGGCTAGGGAGTGTAGGAAAATAAGTAGGCTGTGTGGAGAAGAATCAATACTATAGAATCACACAGTTCATAACAGGAAATTGCATCACAGGCCAGTTAACTCTCAATTTTAACAACTTTAGCTGCAAAAAATGTAATACATATGTATTGCAAAAACACTATTTAAGCTATTAGGTTTTTTTAAATATTTTACTTTGTTTTCTGACTACATTTTCCCTTTAAATGATCATTTGTGCAGGTCAAACTCGGTGCAAATTATAGTTTAGCGGATCCCATTGATTTTAATGGTAGCCAAAAATAGCAAACAATGGCCAATATTTAGGAAGCGCTAAGCAAGAAAAAAGGTATGTAAACTGTTTTTTAAAATTTGTCTGAGTACAGTACTTTATCCCATAAATGGAGTTTTTTTTGCTTAAAAATAACTGTTCTATGGGTACAAAGCATTTCCCCCAAAAAATTCCCTAATAGACCAGATTTTGAGAAGATCTGAACTGGAGTAAACATTGATCAGTAAACATGGTTACTAACCTTATAAACAAAGAAACAGTGTAAATAAATACACCAAGTAGCGCTAATCCTAAATCTATATGTTAGTGTTGGGTAATGATATAAAATATATATTATTAAATATGGGACAAATACAAACCCACAATGTATATAAATATACACTAAGAACAAAAAAACAGAAGCAGACCCTATATGGTCCAATATTCACAGACAAATATATATGCAATATAAATATAAATATATATCCATAAAGAAAGCTCCTCTTTTAAAGGTGGTTCCACAGACCTTGTAGCATAAATTTTCTGAAAGAGAGGAGAAGAGCGCAGACTCAAGTGTAGAGTAATGATCCTTTAATACACGTGCACACACAAAAAGTGGCAACTCACAAGATATATGAATAAAAACAGCAAAGAACACATGTTATTGTTACAAATGTGACTTATCCCACAAAGCACTGGCTCAGCAAGCGGCTCCAGAAAAACAGCAGTCCCGCACTCCTGGGTAGGTGACAGGATACCCGGTCTGGGTTAGTGGTGATATTTTCAAAGTCTGCCTGGGCTCCGTAGGTTCTGTGTGCTGATATGGTGAAGCAGGCTATAAATGTCCCATAAGTAAAAAGATTGACACAAACAGTAAATTAATACGTTGATCCTCGGCACAGCGGGACTTTCTCAAGAGTGATTTCTTGAGAAAGTCCCGCTGTGTCGGGACAAAACACGAAGAGAACCGCCCCATATCTGATTCTGTGAGGCTGCCGTAGTTCCTGGTCTGCAGTTGGGAACCTATCGGTTTGTGTGCCGAGGATCAAGATATTAATTCACAGTTTGTGTCAATCTTTTTACTTACGGGACATTTATAGCCTGCTTCACCATATCAGCACACGGAACGTACGGAGCCCAGGTGGACTTTGAAAATATCGCCACTAACCCAAACCGGGTATCCTGTCACCTACCCAGGAGTGCGGGACTGCTGTTTTTCTGGAGCCGCTTGTTGAGCCGGTGCTTTGTGGGATAAGTCACATTTGTAACGATAACACAGTGTTTTTTGCTGTTTTTATTCATATATCTTGTGAGTTGACACTTTTTGTGTGTGCACGTGTATTAAAGGATCATTACTCTACAATTGAGTCTGCGCTCTTCTCCTCTCTTTCAGAAAATGGTTACTAACCTGCTCTCAGCAAAGATAACCCAGTAATCTGGACTGTTGTTCTAACTACACTGGGCAATGTGTCAGTGTCTGGTTTCCCACCATCACCGTTAGGAAGACTTCCCCAAAGGACCATAATTTGTCTGCAAAAAATGTGAGAAGCACTCTACCAGGGAACTAACAATAGCGTAATAGTTTGTTCTACAGCTAGTTACCACTGCAGAAACAGCTTCTTTTTGCCCAGCATGTGCCTTTGAGCGCTTCTCTCTTTTTGTATATGCAAACTATGACCCTGAGGGAAGTCTCCCTAAGGGTGATACAGGAAACCAGACATTGACCCTTTGCTCAATGTGCTTAGAAAAATATGAGCACACTGATAAGGCCCACACTAGATTGAAATGTACAGCTTTGGGTATGTATTGTGTACGTGTAAAGCATAGCTAATCACCCGTTAGGGTCTGAAGGCGCTGCTCTTTTTTATCAACCTCAGAAGGATGAAAGGCTGAGTGGACCTCGCCGGTGATCGAACCTGCAACCCTTGGGTTGCTACAGAGCTCAGGCACAGTGCCTTAGCATGCTGAGCTATCTGTCTGGCAATGGGTATGCTGTTTTTCTTATTTAGTGAAGTAGTGCCTGGTGTTTTAGGACTGAGCTGTATTGTTTAGTCAGTATCATAATTATATACTACAGGAATGTTTTTTTTTGTGATAGGCAGATGTTAAAGTGAATGTAAATTTTCATGAATTAGTGCCCGGTTTTTAAAAATTCTATTAAAAACAGGAGCACTTTCGTTCATGAAAGTTTAAATTGCAGCGTAGTTTTTCAAATACTTACTTTCCTCTTGAGCAAAGCCGGATCGCCGTTTCACCGCCTGCTTCTCCTGCTATATTTACACAGCAATGACGAAACCAGCTTCCTCCTATCACAGCGTGGCTTTATGAGATGGATGCTCTGGGGGGAAATCCATGATTGGAGGAAGCTGATTTTGTCATTGGTGACGTAAGTACAGACGAACTGTGGGCGGGGGATCGGCGATCCGGCTTTGCTCAAGAGAAAGGTAAGTATTTTTAAAAATATGCTGCAATGTAAACTTTCATGAATGAAAGTGCTCCTGTTTTTAATAGTATTTTTAAAAAAACGGGCACTAATTCATGAAAGTTTACATTCACTTTAAGCAAAAAGAGGCTACTCTTATGGTTACAACTAACCATAGAGCAAGCTTTTATGCTAATGCTCATTCCCAAGTTAATGTTTCTCTCTTTTTGTATATGTAATTTACATTTATTGCTTCTATATTTACAAGGGTTCTATAAAAAAAAACAATAAAATAATGTGTCAATAAAGTGATGATTTGGAAAATGAGTCAGGTTAGTAATTACTAATAAAGAAACAAAATAAATTAAAAATGATTTTTGTAGTATAATTGTTTGTTAAACTGCCCTTTGCAAGCAACAGGTAGCCTTCTGGAAGACAATTTCTTCATTATATTTTACCTACCAAGTTGTTTTTATTGTATGTGTTTGTATATTTAGTGGTTATTATTTTTATTTTCTTATTTTAAATGTATATATTACTATGACTTTAAAATCACAGGCTGTGCTAGTCATAATTTGCATACCCTTAGCACATTGCATATTTTATCAACTTTGTCTGCCCATTATGTTAAGTTAGTTTAAGAAGCTCTGGCCCATATATCTGTTAATTTATTCATTTGTTTAATGGTTTTATTTCACCCCCTTGTAATACCTCAGTCTTATCTCTGTAATATTTTGATCTTTTGTTTTTGCTTGAATGACCCTTAGCTCAAATGTCCATAAATGCACCCTCCCCATTCCTTTAATACACTTTTTACAGGCCTATCATGACCCTAATATGTCTCTCTCCTTCAGCCTAATTTGAAAGCAAGCAACAGCCGAATTTGAAATATATTCCTGCCCCAGAACACCAAGAAAATACAAGAATATTTCACTCAGCTGTTAAACTGCCCTTTGCAAGCAACAGCCTATTTTGAAATATATTTCTGCCCCAGAACTCCAAGAAAATACAAGGATATTTCACTCAGCTGTTAAACTGCCCTTTGCAAGCAACATCCTAATTTGAAATGTATTCCTGCCCCAGAACTACAAGAAAATACAAGTATATTTTACTCAGATGTTAAACTGCCATTTGCAAGCAACAGCCTAATTTTAAATATATTCCTGCCCCAGAACTCCAAGAAAATACAAGGATATTTCACTCAGCTGTTAAACTGCCCTTTGCAAGCAACAGGTAGCCTTCTGGAAGACAATCTCCCTCTGACGCTGCCCCTCATTTCCAATTCCAGATTTAGACTCTGCAGTTAAATTCCTTCAGTCTGAACTCCTACAAGTTTGGAATTTGCATGCCCCACTGCGTAAGGTGAGAGTAAAAGGAGCGCATATGAATTGGATCACAGCTGACCTCATTCAAATGTACCAGTTTTAGGATTCATTGTGGTCAAAGTTCAAGCATACTGGTTCTTTGAACGATCACTGTGTATATAGAAAATGGCGAAATATATGCACTAAACAAACAAAATTGGCCATGGCCCAATATTTCTGTGAAAAAAAACATATCAAACCCTAGAAAGTTTTGGAAAGTCATAAATAACTTACAAACTCCCCCAATCCACTCCCAACCCTCCACTGTCAAAGTGGACAACTAAACCCTGCAACTTCCCTTAGAAATAGCAAATGCCTTTAACAATTATTTTGTCAGATGCTCCACCACCCTGATTGACAAAATAATAAATGAAACACATCCTGAAACTACAAATGTGGATCAGGCCCCACTAAATCTACAAAGACCCAATATAGAAAAGTTCAATTTTAGACCTGTACCCATGAATGTCATTAGGAAACACCTTAATAATCTAAAAATGAAAAAACAATCTGGACCTGATCAAATCCCAGCAATGCTGTTGAAGCTCATTGCGCCAGCAATTGCTAAACCTGTCACAACCCTAATTAACAAATCCTTGGTGTCTGGATACATACCCAAACTTTGGAAGACTGCAAGAGCAGTGCCTATCCATAAAAGTGGTGAGTTAACCATGGTTACTAACTATTGCCCAATATCATTGCTCCCAGTATTGTCAGAAATCTTAGAAAAATGCGTCCATACGCAACTATGTGAGTATTACTAACACTCTAGCTATATGACCCCTGTTTAATCGGGTTTTCGCCCGAATCACTGCACTACAACTGCCCTCCTAAAAGTTTGCAACAACATCCAAACTGACATGGAACAAGGAGACCTAACTGGAGCTATTTTTCTTGATTTTGGAAAGGCCTTTGCCACAGTAGACCACAACATATTACTGCTCAAACTAAAAAACTCAGGTATTGGTGATCGTCTGCTAACCTGGTTTCGATCATATGTATCGGATCGATCACAATATGTCTCCATTTCTGATAGCGACTCCCTCCCTCTCCCAGTCACGTGTGGTGTTCCCCAAGGTTCCATTCTCTACTATTCACATTATTTATAAATGATCTGCCAAATGTCTGCAAATCCTCAACTGTACACATGTACGCAGATGACACAGTAATCTATGCAAACAAATCCGATCTGCCGCAGCTTGAGGCAGTGCTCCAAGTTCACAGAGGTAGAAAAGTGGATCTCAAAAAACAAACTCTTCCTAAACACTGACAAAACTGTCACAATGATCTTTGGAACGGTACCTAAATTACACAAACTACAAAATTCCCATCTATGCATCAAAACAAAATCAAATTGCACACTGACCGCAGTCCACTCTTTCAAATACTTGGGTATGTTGTTAGACCCCAATCTATCTTTTGGCCTCCACATTGCATCTAAACTCTATCCAAAACTAGGTGCCCTGTACAGAAACAAATCCTGCCTCAGCCCTTCAGTAAAGGAAAAGATTGTACAGCAAATGCTGATGCCAATCATGGATTACGGGGACGTAGTATATGCACCTGCACCGCAAACTCACCTTAATAAACTTAATACGTTATATAACTCGTTCTGCCGCTTTGTGCTACAATGTAACTACAGGACCCACCATTGTGACATGCTAAAAGAACTAAACTGGCTGTCGCTGGAATCCAGACGCACCCTCCATCTGTCCTGCCTTGTGTTTAAGAGCCTTTCTGTGAAGCTCCCACCCTACCTGAGCAGAATGCTCTCCCCGGCTATTCCCACCTCCTATAACCTCCGATCCAGTACCAGCACATTATTTAGCTTGCATCAATACAAAAAGAAAGCAGCTCGATCCTCCTTTTCCTACAGAGCACCACAATTATGGAACGACCTCCCGCACACTTTAAAACCTTCCCCAAGTCTAAAATCCTTTAAGAGATCCCTCTATACATATCTCAAAATAGAATGCACCTGTCATGGTTGATTATATATTTCCTACCTACCTGTTCTATGTTACATTTTGCATATATTAGAAATATTATTGTTTTTGTATTTTATTGTACCCTATTGTAACAATGCAATGTTTTGGGGACCCAGGACATACTTGAAAACGAGAGAAATCTCAATGTATCCTTCCTGGTAAAATATTTTATAAATAAAATATTGGTTATAGAAAATGTTAGGGGGGGCACTGAAATCAAACATATAAGCCAATTAGATTGACACAACTTGCTAGGAATTAGTAATAAACAGTATTTGAATAATTTGTTCTAGGGGCTCAGAATTGTATTTAAAGGGACAGAACTAATTATTCATGATTCAGATAGAGCAAACAACTGTTTAATTTACTTCTGTGATCACATTTACTTTGTTATCTTTATATCCTTTGTTTAAAAACATACCTAGGTAGGGGGCGGAGCCTGGCCACGCAGGGTGATGGCAGCATAAAAATTGGCTCTGATGCTCCACACCCGGTTAATGCTTATAACTCACTATCAACATCCTAAGTTTTGACAACTTTTACTGCAGATCTCCCCACAACAATACCCTGCACCTCTCTAGGGGCTGAGAACATCTCGGAGCTGTACTTTTTGTGCCTGCACATCGAGGCTGACAAATTGCGGCCTAACCTGCATCGGCTCTTTACTGCGACACGGAGGAGGCGAACCGACTACTGAGCAAACTTTGCTCCCCTGATTACATTCTGAGGACATCGCGACTGCACACACTCACACAGTGACCCGGTGTGGGAGATCACGAGTCGCTTCGCTCTGAACCTCGCCATTGGCGGTCTCGTCCGCTGGCGGCTGCACCGCATCACAGAAGAAGAGGACACATGGCGGCTCTCCCAGAGGCTAAGAGAGCGTTACCGGAGACCTCATGAACAGCAGTAGAAGCCGGTAAGAGACCTCCTTACTAAACTAGCCCCACACCTTACGCTCCACACGCCTGCAACACGGAGCTTACATGGGAAAAACAGCCTTCATATTAAATTCTCAACCCGGGGCATAGCATAACATTGCAAGGGACAGACAACACAGCAGAGGCTCTCTTCTGGTATTTTGCCCTAGGCCACTGATCGCAGTCTGATTACACTACCCCTACCATCTAGAGCCACGTGGGGCCCATATAGGCTTATCTGCCTGAATCATTTAACAGACCGGCTCTCCCTCCCACTCTCACAGGTTGCTCACTGGTTTAATATTTATTGTACAACATGGCCAGCAGGAAACATAACAATAAACCTGAAAAAGGACTTAAGTCCTCAAGCCTCACTAACTTTCTTAGAGTTTCACCACCTAACTTAGAACCCTCAGATTCCAGACCCCCCTCCCCCACTCACATGGCTGATGAACTACCTGTTACAGAGACCTCACAACAACAAGTATACCTTACAAGACACGACCTCAATACCATCTCTTCTAAAGAGGACATTAATAAAGTGCTTTCAGAAATGAGGTCTCTGTTTGGTGACATAAAGAAGGACATAACCCAGGTTACCCAGCAAGTACAGGCCTTAGAGGCCAAACATGATACCCTTCAAACAACAGTTACCACTAACTCTCAACTGCTCAGTGACCATGAAGAACATATCCAATTTTTACTCTCAAAAGTTGAGGATTTAGACAACAGGGGGCGTCGCAATAACATTAGGATAAGGGGGACCCCTGAATCCGTTTCCCCAAAGGCCTTGGAGGGTTATTTGCAGGACTTATTCCGCACGCTGAAAGGCACACCTGATTCGCCAAACATACCTATCGAGAGAGCTCATAGGGCCCTTAGACCTAGGCCCCCACCTAAGGCCCCACCTAGAGACATAATTGTTAAGTTCCTTAGCTACAAGGACAAGGAATCAATCACACTAAAAGCAAGAAACATCAAAAACTTCACCCACGCAGGAATCCCTATACAAATCTTCTCTGACCTCAGCCTAATCACGCTACAGAAAAGAAGGGATCTCAAATTTATCACCTCAGAACTCCAGGCCAATGGGATACAATACACGTGGGGCTTCCCGGTGTGTTTGATGGCTTCCAAAAATGGTGCTCAGGCTATTTACAGGTCCCCAAACGACCTATCTGAGTTTTGCAGGACACTTGACATAAATATCCAGCACCCGGAGTCCTCTGGGGCTTCCTCTCAGGACTTCCCTTTGCAAGGCTCTGGGGGCCCCTCCCGCACAAGGGACACTTGAAAATTCCAGCCTTTAGATCCTTTAACACCAGATTCAAATATTCCAGAGGTACAGCATGTCACTATTTCTCTACTGTACAGACTATGCCACCGGAGATGCTGTATCCTGAAATGGCCTGGTTTGACTGTTAATGTTTGATTGTTAATGGTTCTTTTTCCCATTACAACTACCTAAATTGAGGCTTTATATGTTCTGTAATCTAATGAATGTACACTGTATAAGGAGACTGCCATGAATTTGCTACTACCAGGGGTCCTTGGTGATGTCCCACACCATCACATAATTAAGTTGGTAGTTCTTAGATTAATACTAGTCAGTCATAGATACTTGAGGGCACAGCCCTCCTAGTTTCCCTGATCCTACAGCAAGATATCTCATATATGCCCAGTAACCTCGTTTAGGTTAATACTAGCTTATAATATCCATAACCCTTGAGCATCCTGACCTTCATGATCTAATACCCAGCGTTCATACAATACTATAGTCCACTATACATACTATAACCTGTCTACTACACTATGTAACTGAATTGCTGGGCCCCCAATTCTCCCCGTCCACCACTCGCTCATAAAGAGGCTATATCTAATATCCCCTTTATCCCCGTGGGCTTTTACCCTAGAGATGATGGGACTAATAATGAGGGAGCTAACCCCTGACTCTCCCGAAGAGGCCCTACACACTTAATACCTTGGCATAGGCAGCAAAACTCCCCATAAAAGGAGCTACCTCACTAGCCTTAATCCCATCCCTCATGGATCTGCATAGGTTAACTGTTGTACTTGTTACTGCAAGCGTAGTTGTTTATCAGGCCTTTCATTTACGTAAAATGTTGTCCTTGTTTTTGTATTTGCACTTGTTTTTTCAGATTTTCTAAGTTGATTCTCAGTTTATATATTGCATTTTACTCATTGACCGGGTGTGGAGATACTGACCCCACACTTACTTTACTCTAACCTTCTATCCTTTTCTTCTATAGGTTGGAGGTATTGTACAAGTTTTTCTTTTTATTGTTTCTCTACTATTACTAAAATCTGTTTCTACACTAAACTAATCTCTCACTTTACACTTATCTTTATCTCTCTTCTCTCTCCCACCTTCCTTCTCCATCCTCTTCCCCTTTTCTCTCCTACCCTCCCCTCCCTTCATCCTTTTTTTTTTTTTTTTTCTTCCCTCTCTCTCCCACTCCCTCAACTCTCCCTTGCTCACTGAATTCTCAGCACTACTAAACACTTAAACCACAAAATGACCTCCCAAACAGCTCACAACCTTTCCATCATGTCCTTAAATGTTAAGGGTATTAATATACCAGAAAAGAGATCACATCTCCTTAGGATGCGACTAGGTTGAACTGCGACATACTATTCCTACAGGAGACTCACTTCAAAAGAGGTAGAGAACCGAACTGGTCACACTCCAAATTCCCTCACACTTTTTTTGCATCCGGCACCTCCAAGAAAAATGGAGTGGGGATACTTATCCGCCACTCGACGCCTTTTATCGCACAGCAGATAGATAAAGACCCAGAGGGCCGCTACTTAATAGTGGTGGGCACTCTGCATGGCCGCCCAGTCACTCTCGCTAACGCCTACTTCCCCAACCAAAACCAACACAAATTTATGTCACTACTTACCAGCAAAATTTTGGACCTTCTGAAGGGAGCTCTGCTCCTAGCAGGAGACTTCAATCTGCCTTTAGACCCTCAACTGGACACCTCCAGGGGAGTGGCCTCCGCTCCACAGCGAATAATTAAACTATGCAATAGTAGATTGGAGGAACTTGCAGTTCACGACACATGGCGCACCCTACACCCTACAAGACGAGACTATACTTTTTTCTCGCATCCTCACGATGTATATACCAGAATAGACTACATATTCACCAATCAGTCTACACTGGCATCAGTGTTGAGTACTCAAATTTTGCCCATGACCTGGTCAGATCATGCCCCGGTTCTTTGTAGACTGAAATGGCCCACAGTACCTGACCGGCCATTTATTTGGAAACTTGACGATTTCATGTTTAATAATCAACTAATCAGAAGTAAGATTGAAAACACTTTGACTGACTATTTCACTTTGAATGACACACCTGAAACCCCTAAACACACATTATGGGAAGCACATAAATGCGTCCTGAGAGGGGAACTGATCAAACAAAAAGCCATTTTGGCGAAACAAACAAGCATCAGATATTCTTCCCTCCTATCCAATATAAGAGAACTAGAAGCCAAACATAAAAAAGATCCAAAAGATAGCTCTACCCTTGATTCACTGACACAAGCTAGAAAAGACATCCAAGATATCCACACATTAGAACACCAGAAAATGGCACTGAAAACCCAACAAAAATACTATGAGTTTGGTGACAAACCGGGGAAACTGTTGGCACGAGCCATTAAGAGGAAGACCCTGAAATCACACATTCACTCACTAACCGACAAGTCAAATAACACCCATACCAATAGCCCTGGTATAGCTGAAACCCTAAGGACATATTACTCTGGCCTTTATAATCTGGAAGGCCCTTCCGGCCTCTCTTCAGAGGAAGATGAAGCGCAACCCTCTCCTGACATGAGCCTATATCTGAACTCAGTCACCTTACCTACTCTGTCACAAACAGAGGCAGAGGTTTTGGATGCCCCTATCTCCCCTGAGGAGGTATTACATACCATCGAGGGCTTGCCTTCTGGCAAAAGCCCAGGCCCTGATGGCTTTAGTGCCAAGTATTATAAAATCTACAAAGCTGTATTAGCCCCTCACCTGGCCCGCCTATTCAATTCTATAGACTCCTCCCAGGGCTTTCCCCCCTCCATGCTGTTAGCTCACATAGCAACTATCCCTAAACCGGGAAAACCAACCAATAAACCAGAAAACTTCCGCCCAATTTCCCTCCTCAATGTGGACATAAAGATATTCGCGAAAATCCTCTCAACTAGGTTAAATAAATTCCTACCCAATTTGGTATCTCCTGACCAAGTGGGTTTTGTCCCAGGCCGCGAGGCAAGGGACAACACCATAAAAGCTACCCTACTTGGAAACTATGCCCAACTAAATAAGATCCAGGCGATCTTTGTCTCAACCGACGCCGAGAAAGCCTTCGACAGGATCAGCTGGAAGTTCCTGAAAGCGGTCCTGTCGAAAATGGGGTTTGGTAAAACCTTCACACACCGAGTCTTTTCACTTTACACAGCCCCCTCAGCACAAGTCAGGGTCAACAATATCCTCTCTGAGCCATTTAGCATAAAAAATGGTACCAGACAGGGGTGTCCTCTGTCGCCACTACTGTTTGTGTTGGTGATGGAGGTCTTGGCCCAAAGAATTAGAATCAATACTAAAATAGGGGGAATTCAAATCGGGGAACAGGAGCACAAGTTGTCCATGTATGCGGACGATGTCCTGCTATCATTATCAGACCCTTGCAGGTCACTACCCGAAGCACTGCGAGAATTTGAGGAATATGGTAGATACTCGAACTTCCATTTAAATAAAACCAAATCCGAAATTCTAAATATTAACCTCCCCCCTGAAGAACTCAGCCATTTGTCTTCTTTGTGCCCCCTACGCATACAAACCCACAAATTAAAGTATTTAGGGATAAACCTTACCCCATCTGCGGAGGGTCTTTTTGAAGCAAACTATACAAACTTGCTCACAGTGATTACGGGTGATCTCTCCTCATGGAGAAACAAACCTATCTCCTGGCTTGGGAGAATAGGCATTATCAAAATGAATATTCTGCCCAGAATATTGTATTATCTCCAGACTCTTCCAATCCCCCTCCCGTCCCATTTCTTACACAGACTACAAAATGTGCTGGAGGAATTTATATGGAAGGGGGGGGAGACCGAGAATTGCACGAAAGACCCTGTACCTGCCGAAAGACAGGGGGGGCTAGGGGTGCCACATTTGGCTTTATATAAAAGCGCCATCCTCTTGCAACATCAGGCGGAGTGGTGTCATAACCTTCAAGATAAAACTTGGGTCCAAATATGTAGAGTAATCCTAGGTAGGCAGAACACTGGACTGTTGGGGTGGATCTCACCTAAGTCCAGACCGAAACTTATCACCGATTATCCCTTCATCAGGGAGTTTTTCACATGCTGGGATAGATTGCTAATAGAACACCCACACATCTCCACAAACCCCTCGCCTCTCACATCCTTCTTAAACAATCCAGACATACCCTTCACCTGCACGCAGAGAGTAATGGTGGATAAAACACAGGTGCCACAAGTATCCTTCCATCGACTCCTCACAGATCAAAAACTTAGAACCCGGTCTGAATAGGAGGGTTCCGGCCTTGCTCTTCCCTGGTACTTTCACACTCAACTTCAGCACTATCTAACGACACATAAAAAACTGCACTACATCACCAGGAACCCAACCACCTTTGAATCCCTGTGCCTACTCCCGCAAACACCGAAACATATGATCTCCATTACTTACCGCTTGCTCTCCTCACATACTGACACCCCACTGCCTACTTACACACGATATTGGAACAGAGAACTTAACCTACCCCTGACAGATAAAGACTGGGGGAAAATATTTAGAGCGCATGCAAAGACATCAGTCTCAGCAAAACTACTGGAGTCCAACTTTAAATACTTGTCAGGATGGTATCTCACTCCTGCCAGATTACAAAAAATCTATAAACAGACAGATGGAAAATGTTGGCGGGGTTGTGGGGAACCAGGTACCCTTCTACACCTTTGGTGGGGTTGTGATATTGTAAGATCATATTGGCACTCAGTGATGACTGCCATGGAGAAAGTGGTCGAGGCTTCCCTGCCTAGAGCACCTAGCATCCTTTTGTATCATGACCTTCCCAAGTTTAAAGACAAGGCCACAAAATACCTTTTCTATCTGATGCTAAACAGCGCGAAATCCCTTATCCCCAAAAATTGGAAGAGTGTGAACGCGCCTACACTGACTGACTGGACCGGCCAGGTAGACAGATACCTCCTACTGGAGAGATTTAGATTCATGAGAGACGACAGGATAGAAACCCATGAATACATGCTGGAAAAGTGGAAAAAGGGTAGACCGGATCGCATTCTAGTGGCCTAAACCCTTATGAACAAAGGAGGCATGACAGACCTGCGGTCCACAGCGGGGTCTGGCATGGACTCCCCCCTTCTCTTTTCAAGAGATATATCTGACTTAACTCCCCCTCCCCCCCGTCTCCCCCCCCCTTCTTCTATCCATTCCTCTCCTCTCCTTTTCTTTCTGCCCCTCCCTTTTTTTTTTTTTTTTTTTTTTTTTTCTCTCCCTCTCGCCCTTCTCCTTCCCTTTCTACATTACTCTCTTCCTTTTCTTTCTTCTCGGACATGGGCTTACCATTAGCCCTATGACCGAAGCTCAACTATCTTTTCTGACCAAATACTGTTATATATTTATAATATTGTTAGAGTACATCGAAAGGAACATGAATGGGCTTATAGACTCTCAAATGGACTCTTTGTTACACCTAGCCCACTCTTTGTTACGCTATCTTTATGCAACCAATTGAACTCCTTGGAGTCATCTGTTCAAATATTCCTGTATTCCATGACTTTTGATGTACGGATTTTGTATACTTTCTGTTTACTTTTCAATAAAGCTTTGAAAAAAAAAAAAAAAAAAAAAAAAAAAAACATACCTAGGTAGGCTCAGGAGCAGCAGTGCACTACTGGGAGCAAGCTGCTAGTTGGAGGCGCTGCACATATATGCCTCTTGTCATGGGTTTACCCAATGTGTACAGCTAGCTCCCAGTAGAGAATTGGCGCACTTTCAACAAAGAATATCGAGGAGAATAAAATAAATTTGATAATAGATGTAAACTGGAAAATTGTATGTTCTTTTTGACTCACAATAGTAAAATTGTATGTGGGCCATTAAAAACTTCTTTCTTTTGTGTAAACATTGTTGTTATTCACACTCAAGAGAAAGGCCAAAAAGAAAATTCTGTAAGTTAGATGGTTCAGGAAATTTGCATCAGTTATGAAGTAAACTTAGGTTACAGAATTTGCTTTTTAGTCTCTCTAGAGAGTGTGGGACAAGCACATACTTCACGGAAAAAGAAGACGTCTAATATTCCTTTCCATGGCAGCATATCTAGGTAGGCTCATTGATGTGCACGTGTGTTGGAAAATATATGCAGCTGTGTTTGCTGCAATGTAACAATGTGATACGTATCGGACTAGATTACCAGTCGAATGCAAACATTGCGCTATTGTGTATTAACATTGCTCGAGTGCAATCAATATCTCTTCTATTCTTGAGCTCATACAAGTATTAAGTTATTTTTTTACCGCTTAACCAAACGTCTAGGGCTCACTAACAACTGCATGACGGATAGCGCTGGTGCGCTAAATCCCTTTTATGGCGCTCAAATGCAACACTTGCAATACATGCACAATGAGTACACTAACAGGGCTCCCTGCACTATTCATTAAACGTAAAGGGGTGTGCGGTAAAAAAGATTTGGCCATGTTAAGATGCTTTGGTTAATATTTTAACTATAGATTAGTAATACCAGATGGTGCATTGTTCTCAGTCCGATACAGACTACAAAATAACTCTGCTTTGTTAATCGCTATCTACTTGTAATCTAGCCCACAGAGCTCAAGGCACGTGCACACTTCTGCTCACTTATGCACACTTCTGCTCACTTATGCGCACTTATGCACACTTCTGTGCACTTCTGCAGCACACTTCTGCAGCACACCTGCTCACTTCTGCAGCACAACACACTTTTGCTCACTTCTGCAGCACACTTCTGCTCACTTCTGCAGCACACTTCTGCTCACTTCGGCAGCACACTTCTGCTCAATTCTGCACACTTCTGCTCACTTCTGCGCACTTCTGCAGCACACTTCTGCTCACTTCTGCGCACTTTTGCAGCAGCACGCTTCTGCTCACATCTGCAGCACACTTCTGCAGCACACTTCTGCTCACTTCTGCAGCACACTTCTGCTCACTTCTGCAGCACACTCTGCTCACTTCTGAACAGTACCCTCTGATCACTTCTGCACACTCCCGCAGCACACTTCTGCAGCACACTTCTGCAGCACACTTCTGCTCACTTCTGAACAGTACCCTCTGATCACTTCGGCAGCAAACTTCTGCTCACTTCTGCACACTTCTGCTCACTTCTGCACACTTCTGCGCACTTTTGCAGCAGCACGCTTCTGCTCACATCTGCAGCACACTTCTGCAGCACACTTCTGCTCACTTCTGCAGCACACTTCTGCTCACTTCTGCAGCACACTATGCTCACTTCTGAACAGTACCCTCAGATCACTTCTGCTCACATCTGCAGCACACTTCTGCTCACTTCTGCAGCACACTTCAGCTCACTTCTGAACAGTACCCTCTGATCACTTCTGCTCACTTCTGCAGCACACTTCAGCTCACTTCTGAACAGTACCCTCTGATCACTTCTGCTCACTTCTGCAGCACACTTCAGCTCACTTCTGAACAGTACCCTCTGATCACTTCTGCTCACTTCTGAACAGTACCCTCTGATCACTTCTGCAGCACACTTCTGCTCACTTCTGCAGCACACTATGCTCACTTCTGAACAGTACCCTCAGATCACTTCTGCTCACATCTGCAGCACACTTCTGCTCACTTCTGCAGCACACTTCTGCTCACTTCTGCAGCACACTTCAGCTCACTTCTGAACAGTACCCTCTGATCACTTCTGCACACTCCCGCAGCACACTTCTGCAGCACACTTCAGCTCACTTCTGAACAGTACCCTCTGATCACTTCTGCACACTCCCGCAGCACACTCCCGCAGCACACTTCTGCAGCACACTTCTGCTCACTTCTGAACAGTACCCTCTGATCACTTTGGCAGCAAACTTCTGCTCACTTCTGCACACTTCTGCAGCAGCACACTTCTGCTCACATCTGCAGCACACTTCTGCTCACTTCTGCGCCCTTCTGCAGCAGCACACTTCTGCTCACATCTGCAGCACACTTCTGCAGCACACTTCTGCTCACTTCTGCAGCACACTCTGCTCACTTCTGAACAGTACCCTCTGATCACTTCTGCTCACTTCTGTAGCACACTTCTGCTCACTTCTGCAGCACACTCAGCTCACTTCTGCACAGTACCCTCTGATCACTTCTGCTCACTTCTGCAGCACACTTCTGCTCACTTCTGCAGCACACTTCAGCTCACTTCTGAACATTACCCTCTGATCACTTCTGCACACTTCTGCACACTTCTGCAACACACTTCTGCAGCACACTTCTGCTCACTTCTGCAGCACACTTCTGCTCACTTCTGAACAGTACCCTCTGATCACTTCTGCAGCACACTTCTGCTCACTTCTGAACAGTACCCTCTGATCACTTCTGCAGCACACTTCTGCTCACTTCTGCAGCACACTTCTGCTCACTTCTGAACAGTACCCTCTGATCACTTCTGCAGCACACTTCTGCTCACTTCTGAACAGTACCCTCTGATCACTTCTGCAGCACACTTCTGCTCACTTCTGCACAGTACCCTCTGATCACTTCTGCACAGTACCCTCTGATCACTTCTGCACACTTCTGCTCACTTCTGAACGGTACCCTCTGATCACTTCTGCAGCACACTTCTGCTCACTTCTGCACAGTACCCTCTGATCACTTCTGCACACTTCTGCTTACTCCTGCACACTTCTGCACACACCTGCACACTTCGGTACACTCCTGCACACTCCTGCACACTTCTGCACACTTCTGCTCACTTCTGCACAGTACCCTCTGATCACTTCTGCACACTTCTGCTCATTTCTGCACACTTCTGCTTACTCCTGCACACTTCTGCACACACCTGCACACTTCGGTACACTCCTGCACACTCCTGCACACTTCTGCACACTTCTGCTCACTTCTGCACAGTACCCTCTGATCACTTCTGCACACTTCTGCTCATTTCTGCACACTTCTGCACACACCTGCACACTTCTGCACACACCTGCACACTTCGGTACACTCCTGCACACTCCTGCACACTTCTGCACACTTCTGCTCACTTCTGCACAGTACCCTCTGATCACTTTTGCACACTTTTGCAGCACACTTCTGCTCACTTCTGAACAGTACCCTCTGATCACTTTTGCACACTTTTGCAGCACACTTCTGCTCACTTCTGCACAGTACCCTCTGATCACTTTTGCACACTTTTGCAGCACACTTCTGCTCACTTCTGCACAGTACCCTCTGATCACTTTTGCACACTTTTGCAGCACACTTCTGCTCACTTCTGCACAGTACCCTCTGATCACTTTTGCACACTTTTGCAGCACACTTCTGCTCACTTCTGCACAGTACCCTCTGATCACTTTTGCACACTTTTGCAGCACACTTCTGCTCACTTCTGCACAGTACCCTCTGATCACTTTTGCAGCACACTTCTGCTCACTTCTGAACAGTACCCTCTGATCACTTTTGCACACTTTTGCAGCACACTTCTGCTCACTTCTGAACAGTACCCTCTGATCACTTCTGCACACTTCTGCTCATTTCTGCACACACCTGCACACTTCGGTACACTCCTGCACACTCCTGCACACTTCTGCACACTTCTGCTCACTTCTGCACAGTACCCTCTGATCACTTTTGCACACTTCTGCTCATTTCTGCACACTTCTGCTTACTCCTGCGCACTTCTGCACACACCTGCACACTTCTGCTCACTTCTGCACAGTACCCTCTGATCACTTTTGCACACTTCGGTACACTCCTGCACACTTCTGCACACTTCTGCTCACTTCTGCACAGTACCCTCTGATCACTTTTGCACACTTCTGCAGCACACTTCTGCTCACTTCTGAACAGTACCCTCTCCTGGAAAGGTGCAAAATATTTTATTCTAAACTTTGTATGCTCTGAAAGTTTAAAGTGACATTGTTCACTAGATTTTTATTTGCATAAATGTTTTGTAGATGATCCATTTATATAGCCCATCTGTTTTTTTGTAACACTGTGTAGTTTTGCCTATTTTTTAATAACATTGTGCTGATATTCACACTCCTAACCAAGCCCCAAAATATCAGATATAGACTCAAGTCTACAGAATCCTGCTTGCTCCTGTTATTGTAATAGATCTTTTCATATGCAGGGGAGGGGAGGCTGCTCTTCCTGCTTTTTCAGCCCCTTTCAATGGGTGTCCCAGCCTAACCTCAACAACAGTGCTAAACTGGGAGCTTCTAAGTAAGTTTTTAAAAAGGTTTGTATACTGGATTTTTAGATCAGTATCTGTGCATATTCTTTTTTATAGTCTATTACATGCAGTTATATGAAAATTAGTGTATACTGTCCCTTTAAATCCAATATTATAATGAAGCCGCCTATGTATATTTCACAACCCCACATTTCACTTTATGATCTTTTTGATATCTAATTAAAAGAAAAATACACAGAAAATACTTTTGTGTCCATCATATGTGGGAGTAGGGAGTATTGTAATAAGGTTTCCACCCTGTGCATATTGAAAATCATAACATGTAAATTTAGGACTTGCCCAATGTGTTCCTTGTCATTTTTATATCTGTATTTCTGACTTAGTGTTAAGATTGCTAAATGTTTTATGTATTTTCTTGTACTGCACATAAACTAAAAATAAGACATAATTCATGTGTATTTGATTAAAGAGACAGCAATAGAACATAATCACTTTGATAAATCTAAATGTATGTTAATTATCTAGCCCCTCCCTGCAAGTTCTGTTTCACAACCTGTCTTTTATTCATCCGTGCAATAAATCCTCAGTAAAAGTGGCAATTTACATAGTTTTTCCCATGATCCCAGGCACCAAGAACATAGAATGTTTACTAAGATGTTATTTAATGTATAAATCATTTTAATTTACTGTAGGGTTAAAGATAACTTGCTGTTTTTTTAAAGGGGTAGTAAAGACAAACTTTCAGGATTCAATTTTATATGTTTTCTGTTCTTTTTGTATGCTTTGTTGAAGAGCAGGCTAAGGAGCAGCAGTGTAATACTGTGAGCTAGCTGAACACATTTAGGAATACAATGACAAGAGGCATATAGGTGCAGCCACCAATCACCAGCTAGCTCCCAGTACTGCATTGCTACCGCTCATGATACAATATATACATATTGCTTTTTAGACAAAGAATATTAAGAGAATTAAGCACATGTGATAAAAGATGTAAATTGGAAAGTTGTTTAATATCACATGCTCTATCTAATTCATGCAAGTTTAATTTTGACTTTACTGTTCCTTTAATTTTAGTCTCCTTAAGAGCTGCCATATTTACTTTATCCTTTACTGGGGTTTTTTTTTTCCAGCAGCTGACTGATGACAAACTATCTTCTCTAGTTTGTCATTTGAACTAACTGAACAGTGACTGGATTAAATGACAAGAAAACCATGTCACCAAACCAGAAATATTAAAGCCAATAAAATGTTATGAGAATATTGCCTCTGTAAAACGTGTAACAAAAGAATGCACAAGCACCAAGTTAATCCCCACCTCTGGGTATGCAACAAATTGTTTGCAGGTGTGCCAGCTATTAGACCTGCACCATGGTCCAAGATATACAGTTCAAAGTAGTAATATAGCTGCACCACCAACTGTATTTAAAACATTATTGCTTTATTGTGCCAATTAAAACAGACAACGTTTCGGACCCATGTCCTTATTCATGTTTAACATAAAACATTAAAATCAAACCTTAAATAGGCTGAAGCTCCGCCTACCACACCTGTTTTCACCTGTGTTAACCTTTAGTTATCCTTTCCTGAACTCAATGCCATCTAGTGGCCAATTTCAGAATTTTTCAAAATACATTCAAGGTGACCTTCAACAAAGGATATATAAAGAAGTTAGTCAAATAAATTTCTCTATATCTTTGCATCTTTAACATCAAGTTCTTGAACAAAAGACATTTTGTTGTTAGGTGTATAGTTATTAATATTAACTGGCATATACTCAAATTTTCAAAATACATTCAAGGTGACCTTCAACAAAGGATATATAGAGAAGTTAGGCAAATTCATTTCTTTGTATCTTTGCATTTTTAACATCCAATCCTTGAACAAAAGACATTTTGTTGTTAAATGTATAGTTATTAATATTCACTGGCATATACTCCAATCCATTTCCCTGTTCATTCCATTAGGGGTCATAGACCTTAACTCATGAATCCAGTACAATCCCCTGTACTTTAACATCTTTGTTCTATTCCCACCCCTCCTAGGTATTTTTATATGTTCAAGTACCTGGAATCTGATCTGATTAATTGATTCATGAGTTAATGGATTCATGATTCATGAGTTAATGGATTCATGATTCATGAGTTAATGGATTCATGATTCATGAGTTAATGGATTCATGAGTTAGGGACTATGACCCCTAATGGAATGAACAGGGAAATGGATTGGAGTATATGCCAGTGAATATTAATAACTATACATTTAACAACAAAATGTCTTTTGTTCAAGGATTGGATGTTAAAAATGCAAAGATACAAAGAAATTAATCCTTTGTTGAAGGTCACCTTGAATGTATTTTGAAAAATTCAGAAATTTGGCCACTAGATGGCATTGAGTTCAGGAAAGGATAACTAAAGGTTAACACAGGTGAAGACAGGTGTCTTTTGTTCAAGGGTTTGATGTAAAAAATGCAAAGATACAAAGAAATTTATTTGACTAACTTCTCTATATATCCTTTGTTGAAGGTCATCTTGAATGTATTTTGAAAATTTGAGTATATGCCAGTTAATATTAATAACTATACACCTAACAACAAAATGTCTTTTGTTCAAGAACTTGACATGGGTCCAAAACGTTGTCTGTTTTAATTGGCACAATAAAGCAATAATGTTTTAAATACAGTTGGTGGTGCGGCTATATTACTACTTTGCTCTGTAAAACGTGTGTCAGCTTTTGCCTCTCTAGCAAAGTAGATTATGTACAAATATTTGTTTTCTAAACAAACTAATGAAGTTATTAAAAAAAATTTGCTTTTTTCATTTTTTTTGTTTCCCCTGTTTATTAAATGGTAAAACTAAATTAAAGAATTAATAGATTTCTTGAGTTCATTAGTTTGTTTAGTTCTTTTGTTTGTTAGTTAATGAATTAATTTTGGACAAAATGTGTTATTAGTTTTACAATCTAAAAACAAAAAATGTGTTTGCACATGTGTTTAATATGAAGGGTTAACCTTAAAGAATAGTCAAGTCAAAATGAAACTTTCATGATTCAGATAGAGCATGCAATTTTAAGCAACTTTCTAATTTACTCCTATTATCAATTTCTCTTTGTTCTTTTGGTATCTTTATTTTAAAAAAAGCTGGAATGTAAACTTAGGATCTGGAGCATTTTTGGTTCAACACCTGGGTAGTCCTTGCTGATTGATGTCTAAATGTAGCCACCCAATTAGCAAGCGCTACCCAGGCATTGAACCAAAAATGGGCCTGCTCCTAAGTTTATATTCCAGCTTTTTAAAATAAAGATACCAAGAGGTAAAAAAAGAAAAAATGATAATGGGTTATTAGAAAGTTGCTTAAAGTTACATGTGCTGTCTGATTCATGCAAGTTTAATTTCCCCCCATCTCAAGGAGGCTGGAGGGGATTCTTAGGAATTCAGAACACTGGCCTTTCTACGTGCTGTCCAATGCTTAAAGAAATATGAAACCCGACTTTTTTCCTTCATAATTCAGATAGAGCATACAATTTTAAACAGCTTTCCAATGCATTTATATTATTTAATTTGCTCAGTTCTCTTGGTATTCTTTGTTGGAAAGCATATCTATGTAGGCTTATGAGCTTGGAGCTAGCTGCTGATTGGTGGCTGCACATATATGTCTCTTGTTATTGGCTTACTGATGTGTTCAGCTAACTCCCAGTAGTGCTTTGTTCCTCCTTTAACAGAGAATACCAAGAGAATGAAACAAAATTGATAATAGAAGTGAATTTGAAAGTTCTTTAAAAATGCATGTTCTATATGAATCATGAAATAAAAATGTTGGGTTTTATGTCCCTTTAATACTTACAGGAGTTTGTTTATATTTGGTCCTAATTGACATAATTGATCCCAACCATCACGGATCCTGAGGAATTGCTACAGATCGCCAATGTTCTGTTTTATAGGAACTGGACACACCCCAGGCATGTGTACAACTGGTCCCTGTCCCTAAAACATACTGACTATTGTTTAGAAAATTTTGCAAAAGTTTTAAAAATACTTAAAGTGAATGTAAACTTTCACAAATAACTGCCTGGTTTTTAAAAATCCTATTAAAAACAGGGGCACTTTCATTCATTAAAGTTTACATTTCACCGGTTTTGATAAAATACTTACCTTTCCTTCTTGCAAGCCACTTCCCCCCGCCCGCGGCGCCGCTCGTCTCTTCATACGTCAGCAATGACGAATTCGGCTTCCTCCAATCACAGCGTGGCTCAGGCAATGTTTGCTCTGGAAGTGAAGCCATGATTGGAGGAAAATGGATTAATCATCGCTGTATGTATGAAGTGACGAGCGGCGGGCGGGGGGGAATCGCTGCTCCAGCTTGCAAGAAGAAAAGGTGAGTATTTTAACAAAACCGGTGAAATTTAAACTTTCATGAATGAAAGTGCCCCTGTTTTTAATAGTATTTAAAAAAAACGGGCACTCATTTGTGAAAGTTTACATTCACTTTAAATAATGTAAAGAGATGGAATGACTGCCTTTAAGGATTTTTTTTTTCTTGTAAAAGGTTATATTATTTGAGCACACATAAAGTAATAAATATAGGAATTCCAGTTTATTCAAATCAACACAAAACTATGAACAATTATTTGGCCTTTAATGGGAAAATTACCTGTGGTCCTTAAAGGGAGATACATAAAATGTATAGTTATACATAATGACACAGTGCACTACTTTGCAATACACTTTCATTATTTGTTTTGCCTCTTTTCATATAATCTGAATCTGAAAATTGAGCAAATTCTAATACTCAGAGCTTGAAATGCACCCTGCTGAATTCTCAAGGCTAACTCTGCTACATATCCATCCCTAACTGGATTTACCAGATAACTGCAAAACAATGCATTGTATACTAACTTTATGATCGTGACTAGCCTTGTTGTCTGTGGACTAAAGCCCATATTGACTTCTCCAAATCCGGCAAATGGTGGATGGAATTTGGCTATTAAAAAATGACTGCAGAAAAAAGAATGTTAATTTGTTTTTAAAACGTTAAGACTTGAATGATATGTTACTCTATATCAACACAACAAAAATGTACTGTAATTACAAGGTGTTTACTGTCCCTGCCTTTAAATGGTTAAATTCCACGAATACAGAGTAAGTTCTATAAACCTTCAGCACAGCATTACAGATGACTCATTGCTGAGTCCGCAACTGCACAAACATAACTTATAATTTTTATATATGTCATAGAGTGCACCTACCACACCTTGAAATATTGCTGTGAAGGCAGATGCAGAAGATCACAGAATATAATGTAAAGCTCCCAAATGGCTTATTAAACCACCTTTGCCTTTATCAATGTATCTTGCTTTTTATCTCATTAAAATAATCAAAAAAATAAAATGTTTGCATTTATTGTAGTATGTATGCAGTAATGACCAAAACTCACTGGGTCCAGTGCAAAGTCTGCAGCAGGGCCCCCCTCAACAGCCTCATTTCTAAACCATAGCTAATGAGGAGTAATATATATATATATATATATACAGTAATATATATATATATATACACATATATATATATATATATACATATATAGGTCCACCACTGTCCTCTGATTTAGCCACCAATTAGCAAGCGCTACCCAGGTGCTGAACCAAAAATGGGCTGGCTCCTAAGCTTACATTCCTGCTTTTTCAAATAAAGACAACAAGAGAACGAAGAAACCTTGATAATAGGAGTTAATTGGAAAGTTGCTTAAAAGTGCATGCTCTATCTGAATCATGAAAGAATAAAATTGGGTTTAATATTCCTTTAATAAAGACATACACACACACACACACACACACACACACACACACATATATATATATATATATATATATATATATATATATATATATATATACTGTATATAAAAAAAAAATGCATAAACTCACATACAGGGAGTGCAGAATTATTAGGCAAATGAGTATTTTGACCACATCATCCTCTTTATGCATGTTGTCTTACTCCAAGCTGTATAGGCTCGAAAGCCTACTACCAATTAAGCATATTAGGTGATGTGCATCTGTGTAATGAGAAGGGGTGTGGTCTAATGACATCAACACCCTATATCAGGTGTGCATAATTATTAGGCAACTTCCTTTCCTTTGGCAAAATGGGTCAAAAGAAGGACTTGACAGGCTCAGAAAAGTCAAAAATAGTGAGATATCTTGCAGAGGGATGCAGCACTCTTAAAATTGCAAAGCTTCTGAAGCGTGATCATCGAACAATCAAGCGTTTCATTCAAAATAGTCAACAGGGTCGCAAGAAGCGTGGGGAAAAACCAAGGCGCAAAATAACTGCCCCTGAACAGAGAAAAGTCAAGCGTGCAGCTGCCAAGATGCCACTTGCCACCAGTTTGGCCATATTTCAGAGCTGCAACATCACTGGAGTGCCCAAAAGCACAAGGTGTGCAATACTCAGAGACATGGCCAAGGTAAGAAAGGCTGAAAGACGACCACCACTGAACAAGACACACAAGCTGAAACGTCAAGACTGGGCCAAGAAATATCTCAAGACTGATTTTTCTAAGGTTTTATGGACTGATGAAATGAGAGTGAGTCTTGATGGGCCAGATGGATGGGGCCGTGGCTGGATTGGTAAAGGGCAGAGAGCTCCAGTCCGACTCAGACGCCAGCAAGGTGGAGGTGGAGTACTGGTTTGGGCTGGTATCATCAAAGATGAGCTTGTGGGGCCTTTTCGGGTTGAGGATGGAGTCAAGCTCAACTCCCAGTCCTACTGCCAGTTTCTGGAAGACACCTTCTTCAAGCAGTGGTACAGGAAGAAGTCTGCATCCTTCAAGAAAAACATGATTTTCATGCAGGACAATGCTCCATCACACGCGTCCAAGTACTCCACAGCGTGGCTGGCAAGAAAGGGTATAAAAGAAGAAAATCTAATGACATGGCATCCTTGTTCACCTGATCTGAACCCCATTGAGAACCTGTGGTCCATCATCAAATGTGAGATTTACAAGGAGAGAAAACAGTACACCTCTCTGAACAGTGTCTGGGAGGCTGTGGTTGCTGCTGCACGCAATGTTGATGGTGAACAGATCAAAACACTGACAGAATCCATGGATGGCAGGCTTTTGAGTGTCCTTGCAAAGAAAGGTGGCTATATTGGTCACTGATTTGTTTTTGTTTTGTTTTTGAATGTCAGAAATGTATATTTGTGAATGTTGAGATGTTATATTGGTTTCACTGGTAAAAATAAATAATTGAAATGGGTATATATTTGTTTTTTGTTAAGTTGCCTAATAATTATGCACAGTAATAGTCACCTGCACACACAGATATCCCCCTAAAATATCTAAAACTAAAAACAAACTAAAAACTACTTCCAAAAATATTCAGCTTTGATATTAATGAGTTTTTTGGGTTCATTGAGAACATGGTTGTTGTTCAATAATAAAATTAATCCTCAAAAATACAACTTGCCTAATAATTCTGCACTCCCTGTATAAATATACACACATATACACATACAAACACATGCACAAAAACACATATACACACACAAACACATATACACATACAAACACATACACAAACACACACATACACACACATATACATGCACAAAAGCACACACATACACAAACACACACACATATACATACACAAACACACACACATACAAATACATACACATACATACACACACAAACCAGGGGCGTATTAAGGCATAGGCCAACAAGGCCCGTGCCTAGGGCGACAAATTTTTGGGGGCAGCACTTGCCCCCAGCCACTGTACTGACTATGGAGCTAAAAAAATATATAAAATTGCGGTCACCGGCTTTCCGCCAACGTTTTCCCCCAGCCGCCTGCTGTCTACATTTCAGACTGACCGAGCGCAGTTAACAAGCTAAGGCTCACAACACATGCTGTAGGTGAGTGAACTGGAAACTACTACAGACTGACCACGCGCATCACTTAGCTTGATAACCAGTCCGGCACCCGCCTCTGCCCACCTTCCTCTTATTTACAAGTGCTGTGTACAGTCAGTCTGAGTTTCCACTCACCTACAGTGTGTGTGTTGCGCCCGGACTATGGACATAGTAAGTGGTGACAGTGGAGGGTGGCCGGTATTCTCCTGAGAGGTCTGTGTTTGGTTTCCCTTTCAGGAAGCACGGCAGCACCAAACCAGAGTATTATTAAAGAATTAAGAAGCTACAAACTGTCCAATGACAAGGACGTTGATCTGAGGTACTGGCACATTTCTCCTTAAGACTTTAAGCAGGTTAGGTAATGTTTTTAATAACTATGGAATTGTTCAGATGATCATTATGCAAACAGTAAATCAGCTATTTTTATGAAAGCTCTATCTGTGTGTGCGTGGTACAACACATGAGTGCTGATGTCACACTTGCATACACCCAGGTCATATATATTATATATTTATTTACTTATTTATATATATATATATATATATATATATATATATATATATATATATATATATATATATATATATATATATATATATATAGGCATTGACATTTTTATGAGAACATTTCTGTTTGTGTGTGAGAGAGGGATGTGGGGATATACTAGAGGAAGTATGCTGTTAAAGAACATATTTTATGGAAAGCTTCCAAGACAGTATATAATGAGGAAATGCAAGAGGGCATGAGAGTTATCATACAATTTTTAATTGATGTCTGATTGTATGCCCTTGCTGTGGTTTCAGTACAGTGCTGTAAACATACATGGCCGCTCTGACATCAGCACTCATGTGTTGTACCACGCACACACAGATAGAGCTTTCATAAAAATAGCTAATTTACTGTTTGTATAATGATCATCTGAACAATTCAATAGTTATTATAAAACATTACCTAACTTGCTTAAAGTCTAAAGGAGAAATGTGCCAGTACCTCAGATCAACGTCCTTGTCACTGGACAGTTTGGAGCTTCTTAATTCTTTAATAATACTCTGGTTTGGTAATGCCGTGCTTCCTGAAAGGGAAACCAAACACAGACCTCTCAGGAGAATACCGGCCACCCTCCACTGTCACCACTTACTATGTCCATAGTCCGGGCTCAACACACACACTGTAGGTGAGTGGAAACTCAGACTGACTGTACACACACTTGTAAATAAGAGGAGGGCGGGCAGAGGCAGGTGCCGGACTGGTTAGCAAGCTAAGTGCTGCGCACCGTGCGGTCAGTCTGTAGTAGTTTCCAGTTCACTCACCTACAGCATGTGTGTTGTGAGCCTTACGGCTAGATTTGGAGTTTGGCGGTAAAAGGGCTGTTAACGCTCCGCGGGTTTTTTTCTGGCCGCACCATAAATTTAACTCTGGTATCGAGAGTTCAAACAAATGCTGCGTTAGGCTCCAAAAAAGGAGCGTAGAGCATTTTTACCGCAAATACAACTCTCGATACCAGAGTTGCTTACGGACGCGGCCGGCCTCAAAAACGTGCTCGTGCACGATTCTCCCATAGGAAACAATGGGGCTGTTTGAGCTGAAAAAAAACCTAACACCTGCAAAAAAGCAGCGTTCAGCTCCTAACGCAGCCCCATTGTTTCCTATGGGGAAACACTTCCTACGTCTGCACCTAACACTCTAACATGTACCCCGAGTCTAAACACCCCTAGCCTTACACTTATTAACCCCTAATCTGCCGCCCCCGCTATCGCTGACCCCTGCATTACACTTTTAACCCCTAATCTGCCGCTCCGTAAACCGCCGCCACCTACGTTATCCCTATGTACCCCTAATCTGCTGCCCTAACATCGCCGACCCCTATGTTATATTTATTAACCCCTAATCTGCCCCCCACAACGTCGCCGACACCTACCTACACTTATTAACCCCTAATCTGCCGACCGGACCTGAGCGCTACTATAATAAAGTTATTAACCCCTAATCCGCCTCACTAACCCTATCATAAATAGTATTAACCCCTAATCTGCCCTCCCTAACATCGCCGACACCTACCTTCAATTATTAACCCCTAATCTGCCGACCGGAGCTCACCGCTATTCTAATAAATGTATTAACCCCTAAAGCTAAGTCTAACCCTAACACTAACACCCCCCTAAGTTAAATATAATTTTTATCTAACGAAATAAATTAACTCTTATTAAATAAATGATTCCTATTTAAAGCTAAATACTTACCTGTAAAATAAATCCTAATATAGCTACAATATAAATTACATTTATATTATAGCTATTTTAGGATTAATATTTATTTTACAGGTAACTTTGTATTTATTTTAACCAGGTACAAAAGCTATTAAATAGTTAAGAACTATTTAATAGTTACCTAGTTAAAATAATTACAAATTTACCTGTAAAATAAATCCTAACCTAAGATATAATTAAACCTAACACTACCCTATCAATAAAATAATTAAATAAACTACCTACAATTACCTACAATTAACCTAACACTACACTATCAATAAATTAATTAAACACAATTGCTACAAATAAATACAATTAAATAAACTATCTAAAGTACAAAAAATAAAAAAGAACTAAGTTACAGAAAATAAAAAAATATTTACAAACATAAGAAAAATATTACAACAATTTTAAACTAATTACACCTACTCTAAGCCCCCTAATAAAATAACAAAGACCCCCAAAATAAAAAATTCCCTACCCTATTCTAAAATACAAAAATTACAAGCTCTTTTACCTTACCAGCCCTGAACAGGGCCCTTTGCGGGGCATGCCCCAAGAATTTCAGCTCTTTTGCCTGTAAAAAAAAACATACAATACCCCCCCCCCAACATTACAACCCACCACCCACATACCCCTAATCTAACCCAAACCCCCCTTAAATAAACCTAACACTAAGCCCCTGATGATCTTCCTACCTTGTCTTCACCATGCCAGGTTCACCGATCCGTCCTGGCTCCAAGATCTTCATCCAACCCAAGCGGGGGTTGGCGATCCATAATCCGGTGCTCCAAAGTCTTCCTCCTATCCGGCAAGAAGAGGACATCCGGACCGGCAAACATCTTCTCCAAGCGGCATCTTCTATGTTCTTCCATCCGATGACGACCGGCTCCATCTTGAAGACCTCCAGCGCGGATCCATCCTCTTCTTCCGACGACTAGACGACGAATGACGGTTCCTTTAAGGGACGTCATCCAAGATGGCGTCCCTCGAATTCCGATTGGCTGATAGGATTCTATCAGCCAATCGGAATTAAGGTAGGAATTTTCTGATTGGCTGATGGAATCAGCCAATCAGAATCAAGTTCAATCCGATTGGCTGATCCAATCAGCCAATCAGATTGAGCTTGCATTGTATTGGCTGATCGGAACAGCCAATAGAATGCGAGCTCAATCTGATTGGCTGATTGGATCAGCCAATCGGATTGAACTTGATTCTGATTGGCTGATTCCATCAGCCAATCAGAAAATTCCTACCTTAATTCCGATTGGCTGATAGAATCCTATCAGCCAATCGGAATTCGAGGGACGCCATCTTGGATGACGTCCCTTAAAGGAACCGTCATTCGTCGTCTAGTCGTCGGAAGAAGAGGATGGATCCGCGCTGGAGGTCTTCAAGATGGAGCCGGTCGTCATCGGATGGAAGAACATAGAAGATGCCGCTTGGAGAAGATGTTTGCCGGTCCGGATGTCCTCTTCTTGCCGGATAGGAGGAAGACTTTGGAGCACCGGATTATGGATCGCCAACCCCCGCTTGGGTTGGATGAAGATCTTGGAGCCAGGACGGATCGGTGAACCTGGCATGGTGAAGACAAGGTAGGAAGATCATCAGGGGCTTAGTGTTAGGTTTATTTAAGGGGGGTTTGGGTTAGATTAGGGGTATGTGGGTGGTGGGTTGTAATGTTGGGGGGGGGGGTATTGTATGTTTTTTTTTACAGGCAAAAGAGCTGAAATTCTTGGGGCATGCCCCGCAAAGGGCCCTGTTCAGGGCTGGTAAGGTAAAAGAGCTTGTAATTTTTGTATTTTAGAATAGGGTAGGGAATTTTTTATTTTGGGGGTCTTTGTTATTTTATTAGGGGGCTTAGAGTAGGTGTAATTAGTTTAAAATTGTTGTAATATTTTTCTTATGTTTGTAAATATTTTTTTATTTTCTGTAACTTAGTTCTTTTTTATTTTTTGTACTTTAGATAGTTTATTTAATTGTATTTATTTGTAGCAATTGTGTTTAATTAATTTATTGATAGTGTAGTGTTAGGTTAATTGTAGGTAATTGTAGGTAGTTTATTTAATTATTTTATTGATAGGGTAGTGTTAGGTTTAATTATATCTTAGGTTAGGATTTATTTTACAGGTAAATTTGTAATTATTTTAACTAGGTAACTATTAAATAGTTCTTAACTATTTAATAGCTATTGTACCTGGTTAAAATAAATACAAAGTTACCTGTAAAATAAATATTAATCCTAAAATAGCTATAATATAAATGTAATTTATATTGTAGCTATATTAGGATTTATTTTACAGGTAAGTATTTAGCTTTAAATAGGAATCATTTATTTAATAAGAGTTAATTTATTTCGTTAGATAAAAATTATATTTAACTTAGGGGGGTGTTAGTGTTAGGGTTAGACTTAGCTTTAGGGGTTAATACATTTATTAGAATAGCGGTGAGCTCCGGTCGGCAGATTAGGGGTTAATAATTGAAGGTAGGTGTCGGCGATGTTAGGGAGGGCAGATTAGGGGTTAATACTATTTATGATAGGGTTAGTGAGGCGGATTAGGGGTTAATAACTTTATTATAGTAGCGCTCAGGTCCGGTCGGCAGATTAGGGGTTAATAAGTGTAGGTAGGTGTCGGCGACGTTGTGGGGGGCAGATTAGGGGTTAATAAATATAACATAGGGGTCGGCGATGTTAGGGGCAGAAGATTAGGGGTACATAGGGATAACGTAGGTGGCGGCGATTTGCGGTCGGAAGATTAGGGGTTAATTATTTTAAGTAGCTTGCGGCGACATTGTGTGGGGCAAGTTAGGGGTTAATAAATATAATATAGGGGTCGGCGGGGTTAGGGGCAGCAGATTAGGGGTACATAAGTATAACGTAGGTGGCGGTCGGCAGATTAGGGGTTAAAAATTTTAATAGAGTGGCGGCGATGTGGGGGGACCTCGGTTTAGGGGTACATAGGTAGTTTATGGGTGTTAGTGTACTTTAGGGCACAGTAGTTAAGAGCTTTATAAACCGGCGTTAGCCAGAAAGCTCTTAACTCCTGCTTTTTTCAGGCGGCTGGAATCTTGTCGTTAGAGCTCTAACGCTCACTGCAGAAACGACTCTAAATACCAGCGTTAGAAAGATCCCATTGAAAAGATAGGCTACGCAAATGGCGTAGGGGGATCTGCGGTATGGAAAAGTCGCGGCTGTAAAGTGAGCGTTAGACCCTTTAATCACTGACTCCAAATACCAGCGGGCGGCCAAAACCAGCGTTAGGAGACTCTAACGCTGGTTTTGACGGCTACCGCTGAACTCTAAATCTAGGCCTTAGCTTGTTAACTGCGCGCGGTCAGTCTGAAATGTAGACAGCAGGCGGCTGGTGGAAAACTTTGGCGGAAAGCCGGTGACCGCAATTATATATATATTTTTTAGCTTCATAGTCAGTACAGTGGCTGGGGGCAAGTGCCGCCCTAGGCATGGACCTTGTTGGCCTATGCCTTAATACACCCCTGATGTATCTCCTAATTAATGACTTTTTCATTGGCTAAAATATGCAGTTTTTTTGTTCATCCCTGTACAGTATATATCCAAAAGATAGTACAGTACTGTCAGAGTCTGATTGTCCTTATTTCTATTATGTTTTCTTTTTATGAAATGTAGTACAAAGGATAAAACATGCATATGATCTGCTCTGCTAGATAAATGGCCTCTTCAGCAATTGTGGGGTATTACTCTGTAGAAGAGGGATCTTTAGGGAAGGATTTGCAGATGTGCTTTCTGTTTGTTATATGTTTTTCTGTGATTCACTATGGAAACATTGCACAACACTAATAATGAAAAAAATGTATGGCTAAACTTTAATATTATGTCTAATACAAATCAAATTATTATGCTTTTTTCAGTGCACTGTACCTTAATATTGCTGTTATTTTTATTGCATCGGTTTTCCTTTCAGAGTAATTAGTGGTGTTTTGATTATTTTGATTAAAGCTTGCAAGAAACAACAGTGCAACCCTTAGGGTCGAAATTTTTTACAGAATTATGCTGGGATTTGAGAAAAAAAATCATATGCCTCTTCAGGAATTGTCTCCATCTTCCATGGGTAAAGTGGTCTGTAAGCCCATTCATCGGGATATCATGTAAAATCCTTCAGATTATTTAATATTTGTGATTAGAAACACAACCAAATGAAATAGAAGGTTACAGATTAATCTAGTGTAATGTTGCAATGTTATAATTATGTGTTAGTGTAGGTTAGGGTAATGCTAATGTATCTAATTACCTTAAAGTCCTCATCAAACATAATTTCATTCAAAATCTGCAGAAGACAAAATAATAAGAATGTTGTTATATGGACAATTTCAGTCTCATATTTAACTTCTATTGTTTTTATCTATTTTTACTTAATTTTCAGAATTAAATGTATCTGTATCACTGAGAGGGTAATAATTATTGTGCTGAGCACTAAGGCTGGCTTTAGGTCTACCCTATTATTACAATTTACCTATTTCTGCTGGGCAGCAATTTAATATGCAGGAACTAGCAACCCAGTATGGTCTGTGATGTAGGGTTGTGTATAATGCACAAGATACTGTAAGAGTAGACCATGATGCCTAAAATAATGTATATTCTGTTCATTGGTCTCTTTAAAACAAATACCAAATGAACAGACAGTTGCTCTACGTAAATTCTCATCCTCCATAATCAAATAAAGGATAGGCAAGAAAAATAATGTGAATCCTTTTATGTTTGCTTTAGAGCATTCAGTGCTGGTCCTCACACACTTGCAAAAGCACTAGTGAAGACATTTACATAAACCACAGAGTAACAATGTACAGTAAAGTTATGGGATACGAATACTGTGCCATCATCAGATTCAGACCGAGCTTATAACCATGGATACCAGACTCACAGTTCCACAATTAGCACTACAGTATTTCAGTTTATCTATTCTATAATAACCCTTCACATGCTAAATGTTCTCATCTATATTAACTCTTTATGTGCTAAAGAGCAACATACATTTTTAACACTTAGGTGTATACTTTAATGGCAGAAACAACATACCTGTTACCTGATGACATTTTTTCTGATATTTAAATGTTTCTATGGAACAAATATTGACATCTGGAGGTTGATTCTCCTAGAAAACTCATACAAGTCTATTAGAATTAACATTTGAATAGCCCTGGGGCGCCAGTTGGCTCTCCCTAATTTAAGGTGGTACAAAAATATTTTCTTGTTCTGTGTGAAGTGACATATTTTTGGGCTTTGCAGAGATTAATATTTAAATTTGTTTTGAGAAATCTGTTTTTGAGTAAAAACGTTAAGGAAAATAAGAAAAGAATAATATGCTTTCATGACTAAAATGAAAATTTACTTTTTAACAAACCCCATTTTAATTGTTATAAATTTTGCTTTGCTCTCTTAGTATCTTTTTTTGAAAAGCATACCTAGATAGGATCAGGAGCGTGTACATGTGTTGAGCACTGAAGAGCAGCAGTACATAGAGTACTTAATGCACATGCACTCTAAAGATCCTACTTAAGTATGCTCTTCAACAAAGAATACCAAGGGAAAGAAGTCAATCTGATCACAGAATCACAAGGTTTACTTTGGCCTAGATTTGGAGTTTGGCGTTAGCCGTGAAAACCAGCGTTAGAGGCTCCTAACGCTGGTTTTAGGCTAACTCCGGTATTTGGAGTCACTCAAAATAGGGTCTAACGCTCACTTTTCAGCCGCAACTTTTCCATACCGCAGATCCCCTTACGTAAATTGCGTATCCTATCTTTTCAATGGGATCTTTCTAACTCCGGTATTTAGAGTCGTGGCTGAAGTGAGCGTTAGACATCTAACGACAAAACTCCAGCCGCAGGAAAAAAGTCAGTAGTTAAGAGCTTTCTGGGCTAACGCCCGTTCATAAAGCTCTTAACTACTGTAGCAATAACAAAAACGAGGAGAGGCACCGGGTAGTTTCACAAACAAAAACGTCCTTTATTAAGGTGATAAAACACAACAGGAGACACTTCGGAAAAAGCTTTAAACCTCTGGGGCAAAGGTGGAGTGGCGGTACCCCACATACCCTGATGCTGACATGTTTCGGCAAATGCCGTAATCGTAGCTAAAGGGTGTACGCTTAATTACTTATTTAAAGACACAGATCACCTGTGATAGGTTAAAAACTCATATGCTATGTGGGTGACACCCACCTCCACCTATATGTTATACACCTGCCCTAATTTAGGATGTAAAACCATACTATCCACTTTGTGCAAATCTTTTTGTACCATATATGCAAACCAAATTAAATGTGATATTAATAATGTCATTCACAAAACATTCCTTATCATGTATATGTAGATGAAGCAGTAAAGAAAAAGAAAAAGAAAGATAAATAATAATAAAAGATAAGAAGTATATACACATTACTGGAGGCACCAGAGAATTATTATCATCAGCTTGTACATGTTAGCATTTTTGCATGTAACCATATTGCTCTAATATCTATACACTAGGATACATTGGATGAGGTTTGCTATCATCCAGAACTGCATTAGCTAACCGTGTGCTGAGAAAACAGGACAAGGGTGGATTATATATCTATATAGTGTTCCTATATTTATTCACTTACTTGCCCACGTATTCAGTTACTTAGGGGGAAGGAGAAATTTATCTATAGATGTGCTTATAAGTATGTATCAGCATATGGTGTTTTTTGTCACGAATACACAGGCTAACACCAGAAGTTAATTAAGTCATATTCAGAATTGAGCCTGTTGGGCACCCTGGTGTGCAACCTGTGTATCCAAAACACCTCCCTTTTGAGGAGCAAATTCTCCCTATCACCTCCCCTATTGTGTGTATTTACCACTTCAATAATTGTCCATGACAGTGTCTCTGGATCTTTGTTATGTTTTATCTTGAAGTGGTTCACTAGGGGGGTAGTAAGTTTGCCTTGATATCATTTATATGTTAACAAAAGAAGGACAGAGAAAGTGAAGCATATTGGGCACACTTATAAGGGTCAAAACCAATACTATATTGCAGTGTGGTGTGTCGTGTATTGATTAAAACTTAACTTTTATATTTAATTTGAATAAAAAATTGTGGAGATTCCCACCATTGAGTGTTTTAAAATTCTATTAAAATTGTGTCCGAGTAATACTCGGTACGCAAAGGCTCCTCTCAGGTTTGATACAGTGATCAGTCTGTATCACACTGTCCTGTTGGGTTAGTTCAACAGATTCAATGCTAATAACCTTAACAAAATATTATTCACACAAGATATTTAGTACCATAACCATTGGTTATATTATTGGATGATAACAAGTGCTAATTGATCATTCAAATGTTGCTCCATTCCCATATGTAAGGAGTGTAATGACGGTGTCAGTTTATTCAACCACTACTTGGATATATGTGGGAGTGTGTTATTATCACAGCATGATTATTTACGTTTTTTATAAAAAGCGTTATTATTTCAGTACAATTTTATTGATCGGTATCTGTGACCTTGAAGTTGTGACACAGTTCACTGAATTCTATTTGTATAGAGAACGACTCATAAGGGATACGTGTATATCAAATTTACTTTCCCATAAAAAAATATTCAGAGAAAAAATATATCGCTTGTGGAAGTGTGATTGTTTTCATTCCCCGTGTTTTTTGTGACACTGTAAGCACTTCTATTTCTAATTAAGTTCAAATAGATGTTTGAACTGATATCGTATGATTCTAAGGTTATACAGAGTCAGGTGGCACTATACAGGCTTGAAAACAGCGATAGCCTGAATTGTGTGCAATTGTATTATGAGGCTAAATAGCCAAAAGCATTTAAATTCAAGCTATAAATATCGCTCCGGTGAAAAAGCGCTGTAGTTATACTAGACCATGAAATATAACCCAGAATCAATTGGTACTAAGATAATTGTCTCCTAGCGATAGCCTAAAGTTTGAGCAATATGCTCCGATACAAGTAAGGCTAACTTGAACCTAAATCATTATTATTTACAGGCTAGTACTCGCTATGGTAGATGACCAGTGATTTAAATTAAAGTTTTTTAAGGTTAAAGATAAGGTGCCTAAAAGAGGCCAACAATTAATACTAAACCCAACGGACTGAGTGAGAGGAGCAGTGCGAACGCCTGACGCGCGTTTCGCAACTGCTTTTTCAGAGGCGTCCGGCCCGACCGCCACACGCTACTTTTAAAGGATCATCAGCCAATCACATGGCCGATTACATTCCTGCCAATAAGTATCAACCTATCAGCTGCTCTCTAGCATCTTACAGTGTTACGATGACATAATAGCGTCATCGTCAGCTGTGGCCTATAAGATGCTGGGGGTGTCTGTTATCGTAATCCAATAGATTTCTTGTGTTGTGTTTATGTTTTTATAACAGCTTGTCTTGACGTGCATTTGAGCAATCAACAGAAATTACAAATACTCCATATGTGTATTATTTAATACCGGGCAAGTATCAGCACATCTGTCCATAATGGTTGACAATATATGTTACTTAATGGCCAAAGCAGAGATCATGATGTTTTCACAATCCCATTTATATCGCGGCAATTGCCTTATCCTTTCTACTGGATCTTATGATGGGATGTTTTGTGTACTCGTATCAGTGCTTTATTCATATACATTTAAAGATCAACATTAATAACAGTTTTCTTATACATATGTGCAATTCTGATACATGGTAGAGGGGCAATTCATCGCTATTGTGACATCACTATTATTTCCACAATGGTTATTATGTAGTTATGTTACGTTTCATTCTACATTAAAAAAATTTCAATATATTTCCACTGCAAGGTTTATGTTAATATCCTTAACGTTAGAAGGACATGAATTTGTGATTTCATTTAATGTTTGTGTCTTTGTGTGTTCAAAGATATAGTACTAATATAACATGATTTCTATGCTAATGGAGTATGTTATATCGTTAGACATGAAATTCTCAAATTGTTGGAATATTCAATGTCTTATATAGTTCTTACTTACTATTAACAGTTTACACTTTTAGATTATATATGGTTACATATGATATCCTGATTTTTAAGTTAGGAGTTAGGCCAACCCCATTGGGATATTCCATTAGATGATGTATATTATTCCATGTCAAGCTGGTTCTATAATTTCTGATCTTATTATTAGACTCCAATCAATATTATGTATATTATTTGAACTGGGGTCCCATAGATATATCAGTGTGGTTAGATTATTCAGTCTTTCATTTATATCTTTATTTTTATTTTCATATGTTTATTTGATACGGTACAGGATGATCTTGTTTTGCCTTAATCCCCTTTTAGTACAAGAATATGATTGTAAGGATTAATGTAGATATGCACTGTATTGTATCATTTTGTTCAGACCATTGGGTTTCATGCTCTGTAACCAAAAAATCCACTTGGATTCAGCTCTTATCATCCAATAATATAACCAATGGTTATGGTACTAAATATCTTGTGTGAATAATATTTAGTTAAGGTTATTAGCATTGAATCTGTTGAACTAACCCAACAGGACAGTGTGATACAGACTGATCACTGTATCAAACCTGAGAGGAGCCTTTGCGTACCGAGTATTACTCGGACACAATTTTAATAGAATTTTAAAACACTCAATGGTGGGAATCTCCACAATTTTTTATTCAAATTAAATATAAAAGTTAAGTTTTAATCAATACACGACACACCACACTGCAATATAGTATTGGTTTTGACCCTTATAAGTGTGCCCAATATGCTTCACTTTCTCTGTCCTTCTTTTGTTAATAATTCTTATTATTTGGCATAAGGCACTACCTACTGTAAACACTCAGGTTCTGTTTCAATAGGTTCCAAGGGACAAAACCCCCAAATCTCCCCCCCTCTTTCCCTAGAGGTCATAGGGACTCCATATACAAGTTTAACTTAGACTATTCAGTAGTCATTTCCTGGGGGAATTATGGCTTCCATTAATTTAATGGAAGATTTTCTAAAGAGAGAAAAGGATCGCAAAGCTAACATAGACAAAACATTTGCCAACCTATCAGCTGAAGGCTACAAACCTACAGAAATTGATAACTGGGAATCCGGTCTGAAAGAATTAGGCGAACTGCTTAGAAAACACACACGTTCTGTGTGGAATAAAAGTGCATACGACAAGTACCTAGCCAAGCATATAATCCCTAGAGGTTTAAGAGTGAGGCTATTTCCATCTTTCAGCTTCCATATAGAAAGCTATAGGGGAAGATGGGAACAAGCCCTAATTTCCTGCTCAGAAGTACTTGTCGCCATACTATCGGATTATGAAACAGAAATTGTTGAAGAACTAGGCACAGAAATATCTGAAATAACTACGAAATTTGCCAAATTTGAATCTCTAGACAATTTTAAAGCTGCATATAAAAGCCTAAGGGATGAATTAGACTCAAAAGAAAGAGAAATAATTAAAACAAAATGTGATAAACTAAGCAGGGACATCAAAGACTTTGAGAAAGGGAGAGTCTTTACGTGGGACGAACAGAACCCAAGACGGAGGAGAAATTTCCTACCACCTAAAGGAGACAAAGATGAAATCTCTACATCTGAGTATGAATCATCAGCAGCTGAAGATGCGGAGGAGGGCACTTCCAACAGAAGGCTATTAGTATCCAGTGCCAACGAAAGACTCGCCATACTATCACAGACTGAGTCAAAAAACGAGACAAGTACAAAACCAAAAACAAAGGAAAAAGGAGGGGAGGGAAAAACAGAGCGCAACCTCAGGAACAGGTCAAGATGGGGGTACGGGAACGACCGCAACAAGGAGGACTGGTCGAAGAGACCGAGATGGTAAAGACCACAGACCTACAAATTATAAATCTGTCCAACAAAGTACTGTCCCAAGATCACATTAACGTTCTGAAAAAAGGCCTCTCCTTCTCTCCGACTAACAATATTGACTATTTTGAAATCATAAAAGATATACATCTTTTTACCAGAAAGATGGCACTAAATAAAATATTTGCCAAACATGAAGACACTGATTGTGACACACAAGCCATTATGGATCTGGTATCTCTGTTAGAGGATAATGAAATAGAAGATACAAACAGTAATGATTGGAGAAAGAAATTAGTCAAGAAATCCACATATATGCCTCAAATCTGCCAATTTCCAGAAATAGACACCTATCAAAAGGTAGTGATTAGAGATATCCTCAAACTTCGTGATGAAAAATCAAAAAATATCAGCGAAAAGGAATTTAACGCATTGAAAGATATTCAGAAATGGGAGGATGTGGTGATAAAATCTTCAGATAAGGGAGGAAATGTTGTCATTTGGCCTACTGAATTATATCTGATTGAAGCAAAGAAACAACTAGGGGATAAAAGTTGCTATAAATCTCTTTGGGGAAATCCAACACAGGAATTCCTAGCAAACTATAACATCTTAATTGAAACAGCAAAAAAAGATGAATTGATAGACAAGAGAGAATACAAATTCCTAAATGTCAGTAACCCTAAAGTAGCTACACTATACTTGCTACCAAAAGTGCATAAAAATCAGAAAATACCTCCAGGCAGACCAATTGTGTCAGGCATTGGAAGCCTATGTGAACAGGCATCACGATATATTGATCTAAGACTTAGGGACATAGTACTCTCTCTCCCCTCATATACAAGGGACACCATGGACATTCTGAACAAAATTGAAGGCATGACCCTTGACTCTGACACTCTACTTGCAACATGTGATGTCGAATCCCTATATACGTCGATAGAGCATAAATGGGGATGTCACGCAGTAGGGTACTTTCTAGAAATGGAACCAAATGCAAATACACTCAAAAATGAATTTGTATTGAAACTCCTAAAATTTGTCCTGAGTCATAATTACTTCGTTTTCAACGATAAATTCTATCTCCAAATACGTGGCACTGCCATGGGCACTGCATGTGCCCCAACATATGCCAACATATATCTTGGATGGTGGGAGCGAGAACACGTATTTGGAGAAAAAATGGAAAAATATATGGACAACATACTGGTATGGCTCAGGTACATAGATGATGTATTCATTCTATGGAAAGGGGATGAATCAAGGTTTAAACAGTTCATACAAGAGTTAAACTGCAATGATCTCAATCTAAAACTAACCTTTGAAATCAGTAAGACGGCAGTAACATTTCTCGACCTGACTATCTCAAGAGATATGTTTGGATATGTACAATCTGGTATACACAGAAAGGAAACAGCTACAAACTCTATAGTATCCTTTGATAGTGCACACCACCCTTCTACCAAAAAAGCAATTCCATATGGAGAATTCTTACGAATACGTAGAAATTGCTCAGAAATTGATACTTTTAAAAAAGAATCAAAAGATCTAAAAACAAGATTGAAAAGTAGAGGATACCCAAATAGTATTCTCAAAAGAGCATATCATAAAGCACTACATATGGATAGAAATGACTTACTATTTCCAAAACAAAGACAGAATAAAGATACCAGAATCCGTTTTGTAGGCACATACAATGTAGCACATAAGGAAATAACTACAATTTTGAACAAACATGTCCATATATTACATACTGATGGAGATCTAGCCAAAAATGTGGGAGACAAGGTTGCCATCAGTTGGAAGAAGGCTCCAACAATCAGAGATAAAGTAATGAAGAGTCATTTTGCAAGGAAACCTAGTACTAGAAAGGATGGCCTAACGGGCACTTATCCCTGTGGTGCATGTAAATTTTGTATTTATATGAAGAACATCAAAGAAATGCCCATCTTCCCAGAAGGTGTGAAAAAAATTAATGGCTTATTCAACTGTAGAACATACAATGTAATATATTGTTTGGAATGCAGCTGCAACAAAAAATACGTGGGAATGTCCACTAGAGAACTCAGAAAAAGACTAGGTGAACATCTGGGAAATATAAAAAATGCCAAGAAAGATCTTGAGAAAGATAAAAAACTCACATCTGTTGCAAGACACTTCTTAGATTATCATGACAGCAAACCAGAATTAAAATGTTGGGTCTTACAAAGACTCACTTTGGGTATCAGGGGAGGTGATATGGAAAATACCCTCTTAAGAGCTGAATCCAAGGGGATTTTTTGGTTACAGAGCATGAAACCCAATGGTCTGAGCGAAATGATACAATACAGTGCATATCTACATTAATCCTTACAATCATATTCTTGTACTAAAAGGGGATTAAGCCAAAACAAGATCATCCTGTACCGTATCAAATAAACATATGAAAATAAAAATAAAGATATAAATGAAAGACTGAATAATCTAACCACACTGATATATCTATGGGACCCCAGTTCAAATAATATACATAATATTGATTGGAGTCTAATAATAAGATCAGAAATTATAGAACCAGCTTGACATGGAATAATATACATCATCTAATGGAATATCCCAATGGGGTTGGCCTAACTCCTAACTTAAAAATCAGGATATCATATGTAACCATATATATTCTAAAAGTGTAAACTGTTAATAGTAAGTAAGAACTATATAAGACATTGAATATTCCAACAATTTGAGAATTTCATGTCTAACGATATAACATACTCCATTAGCATAGAAATCATGTTATATTAGTACTATATCTTTGAACACACAAAGACACAAACATTAAATGAAATCACAAATTCATGTCCTTCTAACGTTAAGGATATTAACATAAACCTTGCAGTGGAAATATATTGAATTTTTTTTAATGTAGAATGAAACGTAACATAACTACATAATAACCATTGTGGAAATAATAGTGATGTCACAATAGCGATGAATTGCCCCTCTACCATGTATCAGAATTGCACATATGTATAAGAAAACTGTTATTAATGTTGATCTTTAAATGTATATGAATAAAGCACTGATACGAGTACACAAAACATCCCATCATAAGATCCAGTAGAAAGGATAAGGCAATTGCCGCGATATAAATGGGATTGTGAAAACATCATGATCTCTGCTTTGGCCATTAAGTAACATATATTGTCAACCATTATGGACAGATGTGCTGATACTTGCCCGGTATTAAATAATACACATATGGAGTATTTGTAATTTCTGTTGATTGCTCAAATGCACGTCAAGACAAGCTGTTATAAAAACATAAACACAACACAAGAAATCTATTGGATTACGATAACAGACACCCCCCCGCATCTTATAGGCCACAGCTGACGATGACGCTATTATGTCATCGTAACACTGTAAGATGCTAGAGAGCAGCTGATAGGTTGATACTCATTGGCAGGAATGTAATCGGCCATGTGATTGGCTGATGATCCTTTAAAAGTAGCGTGTGGCGGTCGGGCCGGACGCCTCTGAAAAAGCAGTTGCGAAACGCGCGTCAGGCGTTCGCACTGCTCCTCTCACTCAGTCCCTTGGGTTTAGTATTAATTGTTGGCCTCTTTTAGGCACCTTATCTTTAACCTTAAAAAACTTTAATTTAAATCACTGGTCATCTACCATAGCGAGTACTAGCCTGTAAATAATAATGATTTAGGTTCAAGTTAGCCTTACTTGTATCGGAGCATATTGCTCAAACTTTAGGCTATCGCTAGGAGACAATTATCTTAGTACCAATTGATTCTGGGTTATATTTCATGGTCTAGTATAACTACAGCGCTTTTTCACCGGAGCGATATTTATAGCTTGAATTTAAATGCTTTTGGCTATTTAGCCTCATAATACAATTGCACACAATTCAGGCTATCGCTGTTTTCAAGCCTGTATAGTGCCACCTGACTCTGTATAACCTTAGAATCATACGATATCAGTTCAAACATCTATTTGAACTTAATTAGAAATAGAAGTGCTAACAGTGTCACAAAAAACACGGGGAATGAAAACAATCACACTTCCACAAGCGATATATTTTTTCTCTGAATAATTTTTTATGGGAAAGTAAATTTGATATACACGTATCCCTTATGAGTCGTTCTCTATACAAATAGAATTCAGTGAACTGTGTCACAACTTCAAGGTCACAGATACCGATCAATAAAATTGTACTGAAATAATAACGCTTTTTATAAAAAACGTAAATAATCATGCTGTGATAATAACACACTCCCACATATATCCAAGTAGTGGTTGAATAAACTGACACCGTCATTACACTCCTTACATATGGGAATGGAGCAACATTTGAATGATCAATTAGCACTTGTTATCATCCAATAATATAACCAATGGTTATGGTACTAAATATCTTGTGTGAATAATATTTAGTTAAGGTTATTAGCATTGAATCTGTTGAACTAACCCAACAGAACAGTGTGATACAGACGGATCACTGTATCAAACCTGAGAGGAGCCTTTGCGTACCGAGTATTACTCGGACACAATTTTAATAGAATTTTAAAACACTCAATGGTGGGAATCTCCACAATTTTTTATTCAAATTAAATATAAAAGTTAAGTTTTAATCAATACACGACACACCACACTGCAATATAGTATTGGTTTTGACCCTTATAAGTGTGCCCAATATGCTTCACTTTCTCTGTCCTTCTTTTGTTAATAATTCTTATTATTTGGCATAAGGCACTACCTACTGTAAACACTCAGGTTCTGTTTCAATAGGTTCCAAGGGACAAAACCCCAAAACCTCCCCCCCTCTTTCCCTAGAGGTCATAGGGACTCCATATACAATCATTTATATGTTCCCTTATCCTGGTTCTGACTTGTCGAGACGTTTGACCAGTGTATTGAATGTCACATGTGTCACAGCTGAGGAGATAAACTGCATATGTGGACCTACAATTGAAGAGCGCCCTGTGTGCAAATGTCTCACCTGAGTATGCACTCCTAAATATATTGCCCAATTTTACATGTCCACATGCTATGCAGCTACTAAAACTGCACTTGTAAACCCCTTTATACCTTAACCAAGAGGATGTATTTGTTTCATCTTGTTTCAATTGTGTGGGGGCTACATAATTGCCTATGGTTTTGCCTCTTCTGAAGGCAAACCTCACCCTTTGTGTGGCAATATGTGCAAGTTCATCATCAGCCTTCAGCAATGTCATATGCTTACGTATAATATTGCACACCTGATAATATTGCCTACTGAACTGAGTAACAAACGTTAACTGTTCAGATGTAGTGTCACATACAGATTGTTTCTCACTGAGTAGGGTGGCCCTTTTTATGGCCCTTACTTCCTCCCGGGCCCTATATATATCCTGTCTGGGGTACCCTCTCTCTTGAAACTTAGTAACGAGTTCAGTTTCGTGCTTGAAGTGTTCACTATCCCGGGTACAATTCCTCTTAACCCTGGTGAACTGGCCCTTCAAGACTGACTTAAATACCTGTTTTGGGTGGCTGCTATGAGCATGTAAGAGAGTATTTCTAGTTATAGGTTTTCTGTAAAGCTCAACTTTTACATGTTCTGATTTCACACCATGAAGGGTGACATCCAAGAAATTAATGCTAGTAGATCCAAACTCATGGGTGAACTGTAAACCAGCATTGTTAATATTCAAATACTCTGCAAATTTCTCTGCTTCCTCCACACTCCCATCCCAAATAAAGAGCAGATCGTCTATATATCGACGATAATAAACAATTTTGCCCCTTTGTCTGTTTTTATCCCCATAGATGTGGCACAGCTCCCACCAACCCATATACAGGTTGGCGTAAGAGGGAGCAAATTTTGCTCCCATGGCTGTGCCACACCCCTGGAGATAAAAAACGCGTTCAAACACAAAAAAGTTGTGTGTAAGGAGGAATTCGGTGACCCTGACAACAAACCTAATGAAATCATCACTGTATTCAGTAGATCTCCTTAGGAAGAAGGCTATGGCTTCCAAACCTGAACTATGTGGAATTGATGAATATAGTGACTTAACATCCACTGATAGCCAGCCATAGCCCTCTTTCCAAGATATCATTTCTATCTCTGTAAGGAGTTGTTTGGTATCCCTCAGGTGACTAAGGAGTTCCCCCACTAGGGGTTGTAGAAGGGAATCTAACCATCTGGATAATGGTTCCAACATTGAGCCTATCCCGCTGATGATGGGCCTGCCTTCAACATTCTCCAAGGTCTTGTGTACCTTGGGGAGAAGGTTGAAGGTAGGAATTTTGGGGTTACTATTATATAAGAAATCACAAGTGCCATCATCAAAAAATCCCCCTTCCATCCCATCATCAATCAGGTGTGAGAGTTCCTTTAAGAACCAATATGGTATATTGTTTGGGATCATTTAGTTGCCGTAGGGCTTCTTTAATGAAAAACTCCCTATCCATTAGAACAACAGATCCTCCCTTGTCTGCTGCCCTCACCACCAGATTTTTATTTCCACTTAAATCCTTAAGTGCTTTTCTTTCCTTTGCGCTAAGGTTACCTTTCGTTCCAAATCCAGAGGTGTATGCCAATTTGTTTAAGTCTTCCTCCACCCTCCGCTGGAATTTTTCCAGGATGGGTCCCCTCGACTGAATGGGGTAAAATTTGGATACACCATTATCCAGATGGTTAGATTCCCTTCTACAACCCCTAGTGGGGGAACTCCTTAGTCACCTGAGGGATACCAAACAACTCCTTACAGAGATAGAAATGATATCTTGGAAAGAGGGCTATGGCTGGCTATCAGTAGATGTTAAGTCACTATATTCATCAATTCCACATAGTTCAGGTTTGGAAGCCATAGCCTTCTTCCTAAGGAGATCTACTGAATACAGTGATGATTTCATTAGGTTTGTTGTCAGGGTCACCGAATTCCTCCTTACACACAACTTTTTTTGTGTTTGAACGCGTTTTTTATCTCCAGGGGTGTGGCACAGCCATGGGAGCAAAATTTGCTCCCTCTTACGCCAACCTGTATATGGGTTGGTGGGAGCTGTGCCACATCTATGGGGATAAAAACAGACAAAGGGGCAAAATTGTTTATTATCGTCGATATATAGACGATCTGCTCTTTATTTGGGATGGGAGTGTGGAGGAAGCAGAGAAATTTGCAGAGTATTTGAATATTAACAATGCTGGTTTACAGTTCACCCATGAGTTTGGATCTACTAGCATTAATTTCTTGGATGTCACCCTTCATGGTGTGAAATCAGAACATGTAAAAGTTGAGCTTTACAGAAAACCTATAACTAGAAATACTCTCTTACATGCTCATAGCAGCCACCCAAAACAGGTATTTAAGTCAGTCTTGAAGGGCCAGTTCACCAGGGTTAAGAGGAATTGTACCCGGGATAGTGAATACTTCAAGCATGAAGCTGAACTCGTTACTAAGTTTCAAGAGAGAGGGTACCCCAGACAGGATATATATAGGGCCCGGGAGGAAGTAAGGGCCATAAAAAGGGCCACCCTACTCAGTGAGAAACAATCTGTATGTGACACTAAATCTGAACAGTTAACGTTTGTTACTCAGTTCAGTAGGCAATATTATCAGGTGTGCAATATTATACGTAAGCATATGACATTGCTGAAGGCTGATGATGAACTTGCACATATTGCCACACAAAGGGTAAGGTTTGCCTTCAGAAGAGGCAAAACCATAGGCAATTATGTAGCCCCCACACAATTGAAACAAGATGAAACAAATACATCCTCTTGGTTAAGGTATAAAGGAGTTTACAAGTGCAGTTTTAGTAGCTGCATAGCATGTGGACATGTAAAATTGGGCAATATATTTAGGAGTGCATACTCAGGTGATCCAATCAGCCAATCAGATTGAGCTCGCATTCTATTGGCTGATCGGAACAGCCAATAGAATGCAAGCTCAATCTGATTGGCCGATCGAATCAGCCAATCGGATTGAACTTGATTCTGATTGGCTGATTCCGTCAGCCAATCAGAATATTCCTACCTTAATTCCGATTGGCTGATAGAATCCTATCAGCCAATCGGAATTCGAGGGACGCCATCTTGGATGACGTCCCTTAAAGGAACCGTCATTCGGCTAGTAGGCGTCGGGAGAAGAGGATGTTCCGTGTCGGAGGTCTGCAAGATGGATCCGGAAGAAAGAAGATTGAAGATGCCGTTGATAGAAGACTTCATCCGGATCATGGACCTCTTCAGCTCCCGCTTGGATGAAGACTTCAGCCGGATCATGGACCTCTTCAGCTCCCGCTTGGATGAAGACTTCAGCCGGATCATGGACCTCTTCAGCCCCCCGCTTGGGCTTGGATCAGGACATCAGAGGAGCTCTTCAGGACGGATCGGTGAACCTGGTAGGGTGAAGACAAGGTAGGAAGATCTTCAGGGGCTTAGTGTTAGGTTTATTTAAGGGGGGTTTGGGTTAGATTAGGGGTATGTGGGTGGTGGGTTGTAATGTTGGGGGGGGTATTGTATGTTTTTTTTACAGGCAAAAGAGCTGAATTTCTTGGGGCATGCCCCGCAAAAGGGCCCTGTTCAGGGCTGGTAAGGTAAAAGAGCTTTGAAATGTAGTAATTTAGAATAGGGTAGGGCATTTTGTTATTTTGGGGGTCTTTGTTATTTTATTAGGGGGCTTAGAGTAGGTGTAATTAGTTTAAAATTGTTGTAATATTTTTCTTATGTTTGTAAATATTTTTTTATTTTTTGTAACTTAGTTCTTTTTTATTTTTTGTACTTTAGTTAGTTTATTTCATTGTAGTTATTTGTAGGAATTGTATTTAATTTATTTATTGATAGTGTAGTGTTAGGTTTAATTGTAGGTAATTGTAGGTATTTTATTTAATTAATTTAATGATAGTAAAGTGTTAGGTTTAATTGTAACTTAGGTTAGGATTTATTTTACAGGTTAATTTTGTTATTATTTTAACTAGGTAACTATTAAATAGTTCTTAACTATTTAATAGCTATTGTGCCTGGTTAAAATAATTACAAAGTTGCCTGTAAAATAAATATTAATCCTAAAATAGCTACAATGTAATTATAATTTATATTGTAGCTATATTAGGATTTATTTTACAGGTAAGTATTTAGCTTTAAATAGGAATAATTTATTTAATAAGAGTTAATTAATTTCGTTAGATAAAAATTATATTTAACTTAGGGGGGTGTTAGTGTTAGGGTTAGACTTAGCTTTAGGGGTTAATACATTTATTATAGTAACGGTGAGCTCCGGTCGGCAGATTAGGGGTTAATGTTTGAAGTTAGGTGTCGGCGATGTTAGGGAGGGCAGATTAGGGGTTAATACTATTTATGATAGGGTTAGTGAGGCGGATTAGGGGTTAATAACTTTATTATAGTAGCGCTCAGGTCCGCTCGGCAGATTAGGGGTTAATAAGTGTAGTTAGGTGGAGGCGACGTTGTGGGGGGCAGATTAGGGGTTAATAATATAATATAGGGGTCGGCGGTGTTAGGGGCAGCAGATTAGGGGTACATAGGGATAATGTAAGTAGCGGCGGTTTACGGAGCGGCAGATTAGGGGTTAATAATAATATGCAGGGGTCAGCGATAGCGGGGGCGGCAGATTAGGGGTTAATAAGTGTAAGGCTAGGGGTGTTTAGACTCGGGGTACATGTTAGGGTGTTAGGTGCAGACGTAGGAAGTGTTTCCCCATAGCAAACAATGGGGCTGCGTTAAGAGCTGAACGCGGCTTTTTTGCAGGTGTTAGGTTTTTTTTCTGCTCAAACAGCCCCATTGTTTCCTATGGGGGAATCGTGCACGAGCACGTTTTTGAGGCTGGCCGCTTGCGTAAGCAACTCTGGTATCGAGAGTTGAAGCTGCGTTAAAAATGCTCTACGCTCCTTTTTTGGAGCCTAATGCAGCCTTTTTGTGGACTCTCAATACCAGAGTTATTTTTATGGTGCGGCCAGAAAAAAACCAGTGTTAGCTACGCAGGTCGTTACCGACAAAACTCCAAATCTAGTCCTTTGTTTTCTTAAAATGGACATCAAATACAAATTTTGCCTTTCATGAATTAGACAGAGCCTAGAATCATGTTACTTCTACTGTCAAATTTGCTTCATTCTTTTGGTGTATTTTATTAAATAAGCAGCAGTGCACTGATGAGCCAATGAGAAGAGGCATATATGCGGTAAGCCTACCTAGATATGCTTTTATACAAAGGATACCAACAGAATAAAGCAAATTAGATAAAATAAATTAAAGGGACTTGAAACCAAAACATTTTCTTTCATGATTCAGATAGAGAATACAATTTTAAACAATATTACAATTTACTTTTATCTAATTTGCTTTATTCTTTAGATACCCCTTGTTGAAGAAATAGCAATGCACATGGATGAGCCAATTACACGAGGCATGTATATGCAGCAACCAATCAGCAGCTACTGAGCCTATTTAGATATGCTTTTCAGCAAATGAAATCAAAAGAATAAAGCAAATTAGATAATAGAATTAAAATGGAAAATTGTTTAAATTGCATGCTCTTTCTAAATCATGAAATAAATAATTTGGGCTTCATGACCCTTTTGACTGGAAAGTTGTTTAAAATCATATGTTCTATCGGAATCATGATAGTTTCATTTTGACTTTACTGTACCTTTAACACTGACATTAATTTTGACGGAAAAAACAACAACCTGTATTACACTCTGAAATGCCCTAACAAAACAGCAAAAATATTGCTACAAGATCCATTATTAAAGGACATATAACAAACAGGACTAAATTACAAGTGGTGTGCAATCAATAGCACAGGGTGTGTTATCTCACACTAGGAATAACACACAAGGTAGTATTACAAGTAAATAGTTACAGAATTTTAACTGGAGTAACTTATCGCAGCCGCAAATTCGTAACATGCCCTATTATTTTAATGGATCGTGCAAGGAACGCTATTAGCTTGTTCTTTGCTCTCGTATTACACCATAACAGTTACCATCTCTCCTCTGTTTGTCATACTACCCAAAAATAAATCTTAAACTGCCTTGACTCACTGCTACAAATACAATCCTTGTGACAAGCTACCTCAAACCTTATGTCTCTGCACCCTTAACCTGTAGACAGTAAGCTCTTCAGAACAGAGCCCTTATCCTGTATGTTTTTGTATCTTATTACAAATCCTTGTCATTGTATACACCTATTTCTGTAACCAGCGCTAAGGAATTTTGCAGCACTATACAAATAAAAGATAATAATAATAATTATTCAGAATACTTCTGTATTTTCTTTTAAGACCTGAAGTAAAGACGTATTTTTAATATTATAGCACATAACTACATGAAGAACGTCACTACTTGTGCACCATCGGCTTAGATCGCGAGCGATTTTTGACATGGATTTTACTGTGCATCCCACTTAACGTTCAGTTATTAGTTATTTCCTTGTCCATTAAATTTCATTTTGTTCCCCATTTCTTTTGGATGTTTCGAATTCCGTTAAATGTCAGAATCTGCATAAATTCAGATAAATCTGTAATCGTCTGAGGCTTAATGCACATGTCTAGATGATACTGTGGTAGGCTCCAAAGTGTGCATGTCTTCTGTTAGTGTTGAAGAGAAGGGTAGTTTGTAATACCGTAACTGATCTTAAAGGGATAGTAAAGACAAAACTAAACGTTCATGATTCAGATAGGGCGTGCAATTTTAAACAACTTTCCAATTTACTTTTATCATCAAATTTGCTTTGTTCCCTTGGTGGTATTTTTGAAAAGCTAAACCTAGCTAGGCTCAAACTGATTTCTAAACAGTTTAAAACCGCCTCCTAGCTCAGAGCATTTTGAAAGTTTTTCACAGTTAGACTGTGCTAGTTCACATGTGTCATATAGATAACATTGTGCTCACTCCCGTGAAGTTATTTAGGAGTCTTCACTGATTGACTACATTTCATGTCTGTCAAAAGCACTTAGATAAGGAGGCTGTCTGCAAAGGCTTAGATACAAGGTAATCACAGAGGTAAAAAGTATATTAATATAACTGTGTTGGTTATGCAAAAACGGGGAATGAGTAATAAAGGGATTATCTATCTTTTTAAATAATAAAAATTTTGGTGTAGACTGTCCCTTTAACTAACAACCCTCCAGATTAAGATTGTCACCCTTTGTTCTGATGTTCTTTCTGTGAAATAAATCGTCTATCCTCATCTTTGATAAATCTACTTTAATTTTCTATCATTATGCATTTCCTGGAACAGAGAGTTGGGAGGGGAATTGTTGGCTTTGATCCATTGGTGTTTGGTGGGCAGAGGCAGCAATGAGTGTGTGCAGTGGATAGGGCAGGGTGTGGAATGGGAGTTTGCAAGTTTGTTTAGAGTTTGGGTGTACCACACTCTGGAGAAGCCTACCATGGTTGTGTCATTGGCGTGGTTTGGTGTAGCCAGGGTATGTGGTAGGTGGATTGGGTAATCTTTAAAAAACACTGTGATGGGGAGCAGAAAGTGAGCAATGTGGGACAATCCTGCAATATCCAAGTTGACTGTGAGGTATATCACCTCCCTCCTATCTCCACTGAATCTGTACATAGTAAAGTATTTTCTTGGAAGCTTTATTTGTTTATTTATTTTTTAATCCACTTACCATTTCAGCAGATTGAGGGTTAACAACTGCACACAAATTTTTCTGAATATTGCACTGTATATTGGTATTACCAAGATACTTCATATGACAAACACATGTTTTTTTTTTCATTTCTTAAAATGACACTAAAGTCAGATAGAGCAGTTGTAAGAGACTTTATTATTTACTTCAATGATCAAATTGTGCAGGAGGTAACAGCTCATAAAGAGCATGTGCAATTGTTCAACATGTATATGAGTCTGTGATTGGCTGATGGCAGCCACATGTCACAGTGTTCAGGCAAAGTAAAGGAAATTTTAAGTGTGATTGCATTGTCTTTTTATTCTGCACTTTTTGATTATGCAATTCTACTGTATTTAATGGTCATTTTAACTACATTTCTTTTTTGCTTTATCACAGGGAATACAAAGCTTCTAATCCCAAATACCTTTAAATAAAAAATGTATTTTCAACCCAGTGGCTGGGAATTTTCTAACTTAAAAATCAAATGGTATCTATTCCCATTGGTACAATTTATATTTGAATTATATAACTCTCTTTTATTCTTTTTCTTTTTCTAAATATTTTTCTGATCTGTGTATCTATATATCAAAGCATTATTAACCCAAATTAATAAATGTGCAGATTTTGTTGAAAAAATAATGGTAGTACGGCCATTGTGTTGGTTACTGTTATTATTATTATGATCAGTTATTACTAAATGTGTTTTATGACTTATTCATAATTAAACAAAGTACAGAAACAGTGTATTCTTTAAACAGTTTATTGCCTTTTTATAATTTTCAATAAGCTTGTAAATAATATAGAAATTTTATTATTTGGTATAATTTAGGCTCATCTGTTGATTTTATTTGCGTTAATATTTTAAAGCGATGGAATTCCCATTTGGATTATTCATTTCTTGGCACAACCACCACCATGGCTGACTTGACCACCATGGCTGGCTTGACCACTTTGGCTGACTTGACCACCTTGACTACCACCTCCATAGCTCACTTGACCTCCAAAGCCTCCACCACTGCCATAACCACCTTGTCCTCCACCACTCTGCTGGCAAGGATCAACTGCACCTGAAAAAGAATGAATTTGAAGAGATATTTATTAAATTATTATTCCTCTTGGGAAAATTTGAATACAATTATGTAATACATTATTTTCTACATCAAAGGGCAAAGAGCTTCTGTCCATATGTCACAGATTATCAAAGCTAGGCAGACAAAATTATAGATTACATGTAAATATTACATGTAGATGATAGATAGATTTCCATGCTATCAGACTACCACTAGCAGAAGATAAACAGGAACCTCCACACCCCGTACCCCTCTTGTATCTGGTAATAAAACAGTTTATATGAACACTCTCTATTGCCAGACCCACACATAAATCTGTTTAAGGATAATCTATACATCCTTAAAATCATTTCTAATAAACTTAACTGGGCAGCGCAGGATATTGAACAAAGAACATAAGACAATGTTTAGTGTAGTATAAACGTTTGACCAGATGCCACTTTGCAATTATAGACTACACTGCTAATGAAAATTGTGACCCTGATAGTAAAACGTATTTATTTAAAAGACACACTTTAAACATTACAAAGTTAATCATATACTGTAAATCTTTTAAATCATATACTTTCAAAAGCTTTTTAATCTAATACTGCAACTTTGTTGTTGTATTTCCTACATATCCTCACTGTCACCTTTTAATTATTTAAATCATTTTTTACTTTTTCCTACCTGTACATTGGCTGACTTGACCACCTTGACTACCACCTCCATAGCTCACTTGACCTCCAGAGCCTCCACCACTGCCATAACCACCTTTTCCTCCACCACTCTGCTGGCAAGGATCAACTACACCTGGAAAAGAATGAATTTGAATAGAGATGAATTAAATTATTATTCATCTTTAAAAAAATCTAATACAATTATGTAAAACATTATTCCCCACATCAAAGGGCAAAGAGGTCCTATCCATGTTTCACAGATTATCAAAGATAGGCAGACAATATTATAGATTACATGTAAATATTACATGTAGATGATAGATAGAAAGATAGATAGATTTCCATACTATCAGAATACCACTAGCAGAAGATAAACAGGAACCTCCACACCCGTACCCCTCTGTATCTGGTAATAACACAGTTTATATGAACACTCACTATTGCCAGACCCACACATAAATCTGTTTAAGGATAATCTATACATCCTTAAAATCATTTCTGATAAACTTAACTGGGCAGCCCAGGATATTGAACAAAGAACATAAGACAATGTTTAGTGTAGTATAAACATTTGACCAGGATGCCACTTTGCAATTATAGACTACACTGCTAATGAAAATTGTGACCCTGATAGTAAAAAGTATTTATTTAAAAGACCCACTTTAAACATTACAAAGTTAATCATATAATGTAAATCTTTTAAATCATATACTTTCAAAAACTTTTTAATCTAATACTGCAACTTCATTGTTGTATTTCCTACATATCCTCACTGTCACCCTTTAATTATTTAAATAATTTTTTACTTTTTCCTACGTGCACATTTTTGAGTTGAGATGTTGACATTTTGGCCTGGAAAACATAATCATGGAAGCAGAGGAGCAGCTGGACAAAAGCTTAAACTTAAAGGGACACTGAACCCAATTTTTTTTTTCGTGATTCAGATAGAGCAGCAATTTTAAGCAACTTTCTAATTTACTCCTATTATCAACTTTTCTTCATTTTCTTGGTATCTTTATTTGAACTGCAAGTATTTAAGTTTAGATGCCGGCCCATTTTTGGTGAACAACCTGGGTTGTTCTTGCTGATTGGTGGATAAATTGATCCACCAAAAAAAAGTGCTGTCCAGAGTACTCAACCACAAAAAAAGCTTAGATGCCTTCTTTTTCAAATAAAGATAGCAAGAGAACAAAGATAAAATGATAATAGGAGAAAATTAGAAAGTTGCTTAACATTGCATGCTCTATCTGAATCACAAAAGAAAAAAAATCGGTTCAGTGTCCCTTTAAAGTAAAATAGTAGCTAGTGATAGTGCTACATGCCAGCAGCAGCACTCTTTTCTTTTCCTTTTTTGTATAAATGGGCCATGCTGGCTAAAAACAAAAATGAAGCTAACATACTTATTTTCTGACATTGGGATCAATCAACTAGCATGGACATTGATAAATCTTTATTAAATTGTGTACTTTTGAACTTTTTAAACCTTTCCCACCTAAAAAATAAAAAATAAACCTTTTGAAGTCTTTGTTGTCTCCAGAAAAGTCGTTCTCACTTTAAGAGTAACACTTTTAACCACACAAATGAATAAACATTATTTTGCATGCATTTTATTAGTTTGTTTCCCAAGGCTGTTTGTTTATCTTTTTTCAGATGAATGTGATGTCTTCTAATTAAATCTAAAAAAAATATTGTGATATCAAAAGATTCAAGTCAATGGGCTTTATTTCTCACCAGTCTCACAGTTAGTAGGCAGCAATATGCTGCCCACATTTAATATTGTACAAGAATGATGCAAGAGGGGCCTGTCAATCATCCAGATCAGGATGATCGGGATTGGTGGCGCAAAGGTTAAGTAGCAGCGGGAATCAGGCACATGAGCCTGAAACGTTGGGGCTATACCAGCTTGATAAAGAGAGCCCTGTATTTTTAAAACACAATATATAAATGTAAGTTCTGCAAACACAGTGCAGTAGCAAGATGTAACCATGAGGAAATATTTTAGACACCTATCATTTTTAGATTTCTGAAAATGTATTTGGAACAATTCACAAAACAAAAAATAGGACAAAGACAAATTACTTAACCAAGATACAAAGGGACACGTAAGACCAAAAGAGCTTATATCAACTAGTTATTTGTTGTTTTATATAAAATAATTAATGTGCCATTTCATAGAGCATATACAATTACAAAAAAATATTTCAGGAAACAGTTTTTTAAGCCTATTATTTTTTTTCGCTATTTTTAAGTTGTTTATTTTTTAAATTAGGCATTTTGCATTCATCCAGACTCTTAAATCAAATATCAAATATAAAAAAAATATATTTATGTATATACATCACAACTCCAGTGTTTAAAGCTGTTGAAAAAATGATATATGACTAATCCCATCTGAAAAGAAAAATAAATTAATTAATACCCAGCAACTTACGGTTAGCTTTGTATCCTCCACCACCTCCTCCTCCTCCACCTCCACCTCCACCACCACAACCACCTTTAACTCCAGACATAATTATGGTATTCACCGTTCTGCAAGGGGATGTGCCTGTGGAGTTTTGTGCCTTTGCTTTTATAGAGAAATCAAACCTATTTGAGATGCATATCATTATTTTGTTTTATTGACAGACCAATGAAATCCTTGTACAAACATCTATAATTGAATGTTTCAAAGTCAATCAATGTATTTTCTCTAATGCCATAACAGGGTGTATCTCAGTTCTGTATATTTAGTTTTATTCCAAAAATGCTAAAATTATTGGTGCTGTGTTTCTTTATTAATCTTATTTGTGAGTCATAACTATTATATTATTAGAACGTTGGCTAATTCATATGTGTCAACATTCTTGAGTTCATTAATTCATCAAGCTCTGTTCTCCTGAGGTTTGAATGATTTTTTATTCAGGTATAAATAACATCTAGTCTGGCAAAAGACAATTCAATCCATATTACAACTTTTCCTGAGACAAACTGGTCATTATAGAAATTTAATTTTAATAAACAAATATGTTCTGAAAAAACAAAACTTTAAAATAATGAAAATTTCCATTTTAAATTATTTTTCAAAATATTTTATTTCAGAATTTAAAAGATTATATTTATGCAAATATAACAATGTGTCAGTCAAATATTATATTGTCTACAATTCATTGAAAGTTTAAGGAGATTGTCTATGTCCCCATCTCAACTGATGTGTAACCAACCTTAAAAGCATCCCCTTCTATATTACTGTGTTACCAACCATATAAGCATCCCCTTCTATATTACTGTTTTACCAACCATATAAGCATCCTCTTTTATTATTACTGTGTTACCAACCATATAAGCATCCCCTTCTATATTACTGTGTTACCAACCATATAAGCATCCTCTTTTATTATTACTGTGTTACCAACCATATAAGCATCCCCTTCTATATTACTGTGTTACCAAACATATAAGCATCCTCTTCTATATTACTGTGTTACCAACCATATAAGCACCCCCCCCTATATTACTGTGTTACCAACCATAAAATCATCCCCTTCTATATTACTGTGTTACCAACTTTAAAGCATCCCCTTCTATATAACTTTGTTACCAACCATATAAGCATCCCCTTCTATATTACTGTGTTACCAACCATATAAGCATCCCCTTCTTAATTACCGTATTACCAACCTTAAAAGCATCCCCTTCTATATTACTGTGTTACCAACCATATAAGCACCCTTTCTATATTACTGTGTTACCAACCATATAAGCATCCCCTTCTATATTACTATGTTACCAACCATATAAGCATCCCCTTCTTAATTACTGTGTTACCAACCTTAAAAGCATCCCCTTCTATATTACTGTGTTACCAACCATATAAACATCCCCTTCTATATTACTGTGTTACCAACCATATAAACATCCCCATCTATATTACTGTGTTACCAACCATATAAACATCCCCGTCTATATTACTGTGTTACCAATCATATAAGCATCCCCTTCTATATTACTGTGTTACCAACCATATAAGCACCCCCTTCTATATTACTGTGTTACCAACCATATAAGCATCCTCTTCTATATTACTGTGTTACCAACCATATAAGCACCCCCTTCTATATTACTGTGTTACCAACCTTAAAAGCATCCCCTTCTATATTACTGTGCTACCAACTGTAAAGCATCCCCTTCTATATTGATGTGTTACCAACCATATAAGCATCCCCTTCTATATTACTGTGTTACCAACCCTATAAGCATCCCCTTCTTTATTACCGTGTTACCAACCTTAAAAGCATCTCCTTCTATATTACTGCGTTACCAACCATATAAGCACCCTTTCTATATTACTGTGTTACCAACCTTACTAGCATCTACTTCTATATTACTGTGTTACCAACCATATAAGCATCCCCTTCTATATTACTGTGTTACCAACCATATAAGCATCGCCTTCTATATTACTTTGTTACCAACCATATAAGCATCCCCTTCTATATTACTGTGTTACCAACCTTGAAAGCATGCCCTTCTATATTAATGTGTTACCAACCATATAAGCATCATCTTCTATATTATTGTGTTACCAACCATATAAGCATTCCCTTCTATATTACTGTGTTACCAACCTTAAAAGCATCCCCTTCTATATTATTGTGTTACCAACCATATAAGCATCCCCTTCTATATTACTGTGTTACCAACCTTAAAAGCATCCCCATCTAAATTACTGTGTTACCAACCATCTAAGCACCCTTTCTATATTACTGTGTTACCAACTTTACTAGCACCCCCTTCTATATTGCTGTGTTACCAATCATATAAGCTTCCCCTTCTATATTACTGTGTTACCAACCTTAAAAGCATCCCCTTCTATATTACTGTGTTACCAACCTTATAAGCATCCCCTTCTATATTACTGTATTACCAACCTTATAAGCATCCCCTTCTATATTACTGTGTTTCCAACCTTATAAGAATCCCCTTCTATAATACTTTGTTACCAACCTTATAAGCATCCCCTTCTATATTACTGTGTTACCAACCTTATAAGCATCCCCTTCTATATTACTGTGTTACCATTCCAACCTTATAAGCATCCCCTTCTATATTACTGTGTTACCAATCTGATAAGCATCCCCTTCTATATTACTGTGTTACCAACTATATAAGCATCTTCTTATTTATTACTGTGTTACCAACCATATAAGCATCACCTTCTATAATACCGGGTTACCAACCATAAAAGCATCCCCTTCTATATTATTGTGTTACAAACCTTATAAGCATCCCCCTCTATATTACTGTGTTACCAACCATATAAGCATCCCCTTCTTTATTACTGTGTTACCAACCTTATAAGCATCCTTTTCTATATTACTGCGTTATCAACCTTATACGCATCCCCCTCTATATTACTGTGTTACCAACCATATAAGCATCCCCTTCTATATTACCGTGTTAAAAACCTTAAAAGCATCCCCTTCTATATTACTGTGTTACCAACCTTAAAAGCATCCCCTTCTATATTACCATGTTACCAACCTTCTCAATATTCTCATCTCTATTAACGTGTTACCAACCTTATCAATATCCTCATCTCTATTAACGTGTTACCAATCATATAAGCATCCCCTTCTATATTACTGTGTTACTAACCATAAAAGCATCCCCTTCTATATTACCATGTTAAAAGCCTTAAAAGCATTCCCTTCTATATTACAGTGTTACCAACCTTATAAATATCCTAATCTCTATTAACGTGTTGCCAACCTTATCAATATCTGCATCTCTATTAACGTGTTACCAACCTTATAAGCATCCCCTTCTATATCACCGTGTTACCAACCTTAAAAGTATTCCCTTCTATATTACTGTGTTACCAACCTTATCAATATCCTTATCTCTATTAACGTGTTACCCAGAGGCGTAACTAGAAACCACAGGGCCCATGTGCAAGCATCTAAGACGGCCCCCCCCACCCCACCAAAAAAAAGTGAATTTGATACATATCTTTTTTTTTTTACATTTAACACAGAAAAAAATGTGAATCAGATTACATGTCTGCAAAAATAAGTACCCTGTGCCCACAGTCTGTGAGATGGTCTGACCCCCTATTACTGTATATAGTGACACTGGTTTACTCACCAGTACTGTATATAGTGAGTCAGTGACACAGTCTGTAATCTTCCGGTGAGATGGCTGACCTGACCCTACCCGCCCCAGTAGTTTATAAAGTGACCACAGTAGTCTGTGACATGGTCCAGCCCCCCCGTACTGTATATAGTGGTACTGTATAGTGACACTGTTTACCCCATTCTGTAGAAACAAGGTCTGTAATTTGCTAGTTCCATAAACATACACACACATACATGCATAAATATACACACAGTAACATACATACATACACACATACACACACATAAACACCAATGGGTAAAACAGAAACGCTAACCCCTGTAGTCAGAGACACTAGTGAAGCATCATGTCACACTCACATGATATCAGTGCAGCCAGTGGCAGGTCAACGTTTTTTGGGGGCCCAGTCGCAATTGCGACCTCTGCACCCCCTGTAGTTTCGCCCCTGGTGTTACCAACCTTATCAATATCCTTAACTCTATTAATGTGTTACCAACCTTATCAATATCCATATGTCTATTAATGTGTTACCAACCTTATAAACATTCCCATCTATATTACCGTTTTACCAACCTTATCAACATCCCCATCTATATATATTATTTTTTAGTTAGACCAGTACCTTATAAAAATACTTTTTGAGTAAAAAATTGTACATTGTTCCACATTTCCTTGGAGGCCAAAAGATAAATGCTGTAATCTAATAATATTGCAAATCAAAGAGCTGGTTTATGCAATCTGAAGCACTTATAATCATAGATTGCAGATTTTGCTTTTTAGCCTCACTCTTTTCTTGCTGTTTTCATGCAAACACATAACTACATACCTATACCTATAAGTCCTACTCTCAAGTTGTCACAAGTCTCAGAGGTTAAATGATGGTGACATTTGAGAATAATTAGTATTTTAGCAGTTTGTTAGCAGCCTCAACACAGAACTGCACTACTTCTTGTTATTTTAATGATGATGGTGATGATTTGGCATATTTTGGTTTATTTGTTGGCGAGATTCTGTGTACAGTATTTGATGTTCTTGCTTGAGGGTGCAAAATCCAGATCTTAATTCAATCTTCATTAGAAATATATACACTGCATTGTACTCAGTAAAATATTGGCAGGCATCAATCTGATCAGAAACATTTATTGGGATACCAATGTATTCTAATTCCTCAAAGTTTGTCTAATAAAAGGTGTGCAAAGGTCATAAAATTGTATGTTTTCGCCAATCATGTCTGTTCATTGTACCCATTTACTGATCACTTGGAGGTTAAGGTTCCAAACCAGGCAACCTGTCTTCCTGCATTTGAGGCAAGTTGAACTTGACAGTATCCACTACAAGCTTTATGATTGTGCAAGTGATCACTTGTGTAGCCCCACCTCCTGTTCTCATGCAACCAATCATGCAAGAGCTGGGTTTGTCAATTACCCTGGGAGAATGACCGCTGCTTAACTTGTGGTTTACAGGTTCTCATAAGCAATCCTGCATTTTAAGGGTTCTATTGTCTTATAATAAGGAGTGCCCATGCTTATCATTATTAGTTAGGGAAATTAACTCATGCCTTACTGAAGCACATATCCACAAAGTTCCAAATTGTTAAACATTTTTTGTAGTTAAAAAAAAATCAGTTATCATTGCTAGAATTTGCCACCTATTTTTGTGATACATGTATGCTTTATTTGAAGTTTGTTCTCATGAACAACTTAATCATAAGCAAATCTAAATTTGGTAATAACGCCTAATACATACATGTCAGAGGGCAAGAAGAATGGAATATAAAATGTTTTTCATTATTCATTTTATAAAAGATGTGTTCTAAAAAGATAACTATTTTGTTTTAAAATAATATTGCTACTTAAGACTAAGGGGCATATTTATCAATGTGTGAGCGGACATTATACGAAGTAGCATATCATGTCCGCTGCACATTGATAAATGCCGACAGCATACGCTGTCTGCATTTATCATTGCACCAGCAGTTCTTGTGAACTGCTGGTGCAATACCGACCCCAATCAGCCGCTAGCAGGGGATTTCATTCAACCCGATCGTATTCGATCGGGTTAATTTCTGTCCGTGGCCTCAGAGCAGGGGGACAAGTTATAGAGCTGCGGGCTCTTTTCTTCTAGAATCTTATTGCTACTTTAAAGTAAAAAATATTTGTACTAAGGAAACACTTTCAAGAAAAGGTTCAAAAGTTTATTGAAACCAATACTAACACACAGCTATTGTTACAGCGCTAATACACTAAAAACTTTCAAATCACCTAAACTGCTTCTGTCAATAAATGAAATAAGATTAAATTAAATTAAAAATGAAATGAACTAAAATAAAAATAAACATATATAAACATAAATTGAACTAACTTAAATCAGTGAAAACAAACAAACAAGAAAATAAAATAAACAAACTTCACGGTAGGAAATTTGATAACAATTTGCACATAGAGTTCAAACCTAAAGTCCCAATGTATTTCAATTTTTCACAGGAGTAGATGGAATTCCAAACGATTGGGTCTGTAAGAAAACTCAAGTTGATGCCGCTTCTTTTTGGTGATCTTTCTTAAAATCACCAAGATTGAGAGAAGAGCTAGGGCAAAGGAGTACAAGAAGCGCAAGAAGCCTTGAGTTATTTATTGTCACAACAAGTAAAAATAATCAACATAAAAACTTACATTCAAGTAAGTAAATTCATGCACCAAGTTCACAAAACAGCCGCAGTACAGGACCGGATCCTCAGGCAGATATGTCCAAACAGGTTTCAAAAAGGACCGCCGAACAAAGTCGGCGTCTGACGTCACTATAAGGATCCGGCACCGGAGCGTCCCCCTGCAGGCCTAAGCCTCCTAGACCGCTGTCGCTGATACTGTGACCGGAGCACAGGAGCACTAGTTGCGGTATCCCTACGCGTTTAGTCCGGATCCCGGCCGGACTTTTTCAAGGGTTGTTGGTTAGTCCGGCCGGGATCCGGACGAAACGCGTAGGGATACCGCAACTAGTGCTCCTGTGCTCCGGTCACAGTATCAGCGACAGCGGTCTAGGAGGCTTAGGCCTGCAGGGGGACGCTCCGGTGCCGGATCCTTATAGTGACGTCAGACGCCGACTTTGTTCGGCGGTCCTTTTTGAAACCTGTTTGGACATATCTGCCTGAGGATCCGGTCCTGTACTGCGGCTGTTTTGTGAACTTGGTGCATGAATTTACTTACTTGAATGTAAGTTTTTATGTTGATTATTTTTACTTGTTGTGACAATAAATAACTCAAGGCTTCTTGCGCTTCTTGTACTCCTTTGCCCTAGCTCTTCTCTCAAAAGTTTATTGAACAGAAGGTAGCAGTGAGCTCCCACAGTCAGTATTGCTGGTGAGTCATATGGTGAGTCATTATACTGTATCTACAATTGGTGCTGCACCGGTTCCTGTACAGATTGATCTCCAAACTGAGTTAAAACAGACTTGGTTATACTGATTTATTGAGATTATAAATGATTAATATTAAAGTAAAGGACATGGGCAGACTTTGGACTCTTCCTTACAAATTAGAACTTTCCTAGACTTATACTAAAGATCCACAACTAATAATACTATTTTTTATTTTCTTCTTATGTTACACCTCAAATGTATGACCTGAGTTGTGCAACTGAACTGTCCTCTAATCCTATTACTGGACTCTGCTGAATTATAGTTTCTGATCTCATGTGTATACTGTGAGTGGTTTTACTGGACTCTCTGGTGTATTCTGACTTTGCCATATTTACTGAACTCATATGTATGATATAGATTGTGTTACTTGACTCTACTTAATAATGAACCTGCCATAGTTCCTGCCCTCAAGTGTTTGATTTGGTGCTACTGAGCTTTCTGACTTTGTACTGTTTCTGACCTTTTCAGATTTGGGCCCACTCTGAGATGTCTACTGCTTAGTATTTCAATTGACATTATTGACTCTGAGTCTGTCACTATTCCAGTGGCTGTTCCAGATCTGTTCACTATTCATGTGATCTCAGCCACCAATCTTACGGTTCTGTTTCTATAGCAAATTATGTGATTGGGTTACTATATTTATACTTAAAGAGACAGTCTATCTCCAGAATGTTTATTGTTTAAAAAGATAGATAATTCTTTTATTACCCATTTCACAGTTTTGCATAACCAACATGATTATATTATTATACTTCTTACCTCTATGATTATCATGTATTTAAGCCTCTGCAGACTGCCACCTTATTTCAGTTTTTTTGACAGACTTGCATTTTAGCCAATCAGTGCCCTCTCAAAAGAAACTCCACAGGTGTGAGCACAATGTTATCAATATGGCACACATTAACTAATTCCCTCGAACTGTGAAAAAACTGTCAAAATGCTGTGAGATAAGAGGCCGCCTTCAAGGGCTTATAAATTAGCATATGAGTCTACCTAGGTTTAGCTTTCAACAAATAATACCAAGAGAACAAAAGCAAATTTGATGATCAAATTACATTTTAAAGTTGTTTAAAATTGTATGCCCTATCTTAATCATGAAAGTTTAATTTTGACTAGACTGTCCCTTTAACCTCAACAAACCCGACATTCATAATTGTCACAAAAAAAAACTCTTAATATTCCAATACAAGTGAAAACTTTTTTCATAGTTTTTATTTACACGTTAATAAAATAATCCTTCCCTACCTTAAAAAAGTTGTAAATAAAGGCTCAACAGCACTTTTATATTATGGGTCTTGTACCAAAAAGAAATATGATTTTCAAAATAGTCATAGAAGAAAAGAACAAAGAGTGCATCTGGATTCAAGTGTATTTATTGACAAAGGTACATATGACACACAAACAGAAATACACTTACAGTGTTCCAAGTAAAACATGCAATGGGTTAGAGAGATGTACAGGGTGATGCTGACCGGACCATAGACCACAAGTGATGTCTGGACCCCCACAGCCGACAACCAGTACAGGTACTCTCAGAATTACACCAATAAAATACAGCAATAACCTCAACGCGTTTCCCTTGTTTACAAACGGGCTTTCTCAAGAGGACAGGGGGAAACGCGTTGAGGTTATTGCTGTATTTTATTGGTGTAATTCTGAGAGTACCTGTACTGGTTGTCGGCTGTGGGGGTCCAGACATCACTTGGAGGGCTTGTGGTCTATGGTCCGGTCAGCATCGCCCTGTACATCTCTCTAACCCATTGCATGTTTTACTTGGAACACTGTAAGTGTATTTCTGTTCGTGTGTCATATGTACCTTTGTCAATAAATACACTTGAATCCAGATGCGCTCTTTGTTCTTTTCTTCTATGTCATTTTCGCTGTTGGTGGAGTGCCTGAGATCTCCACATCTGCAGAGCTGCATCGGATAGTGCCGCACACAGTGCGACCGTGATGTCATCATTGGGCGTCCCAGAGGAACATTGCAAGCGAGGACGCCAACACCGGAGCTTCTCACTAAGTTTACAGCCTGAAATGGTCTGACTATCTAACGGAAAATCGTAGTAACTAACACCGGAGACTGCCTGACATATCCCTTGGAGATAGGCTGCTCCAAACGGAGGTACATTTTTTTCCCAATTGTGTTGAAACAATAGACTGCAACCACTGGCAAACGTCGAGACTGTGTTATCTCTTGTGGCCTTCATATATGAGGATTGTAACTTTGAGGGTAGATTTTTTAGCGCAGAGTGTTTTCTTTTGTTGTGTTTCAAAATAGTATTTATCATTGCAATTCAGAGTTTGGACACACAAAATGCATATAAAATTACTCAATATAAATGTGTTCATTGTAAGTCATGAATTGATGTTATGAGTTAAGTGAAAAAGCTGCATTCAAACACCTTAGGCAGTTATCATCAATAGTGAGTCAATTAGTCCCCATGTTTTACATTTTTTATTGGTTACATATATTTTGTTTTACACACACACACACACACACACACACACACACACACACACACACACACACACACACACAAAAAGGCTTTTCTTTGTTTACCAAATTCAAGTGTAATAAAACATGAAAGTTATACTGAATATGTAATCTGAGTGGTCTAATTAACTTAAAGGGACAGTCTAGTCAAAATTAAACTTTTATGATTCAGATAGGGCATGCAATTTTAAACAACATTTTAATTGACTTTTATTATTAAACCAGGTGATAAGCCTGCCCAGAAGGCAGTCTATGTTTAGAAACTACAACCCCCCAAGCTAAATTTGAAAATTTCAGCCAATAGGAATGCAAGGAACCCCAAATTGATTGCGGTACCTTGCATTCAATCTTCAGTTTACGACGGACATCCGATAAAGTGGAGCCTCCATGCCACCGAGGAAGTTTCCGCCAATGACCGCCGCCATTGAGGACTGCCGCTGAGGATCCAGGCATTGGGAACACAGCTCCACACCTCTGCTTCACTCCGGATGAAGATAGAAGATGATGGATCTGTCTGGAAGAAGACCTTCTCCGCCGGACTTCAGATTCAGTAAGTACCTTTTTGGGGCTTAGGTTTAGGCATTTTTATTTTAATTTTTGGGGTGTATTATTTTTTAGATTAAGTTTTTTTGGGATTAGAGCTACTGAAATCCTATTGGCTGTTCAAATCAGCCAATAAGATTTAATTAGCTCTAATCCTATTGGCTGATTTTAAAATATCAGCCAATAGGAATGCAAGTTACCAAAATAAATATGGGGTACCTTGCATTAAATCTTCAGTGTGCGGCAGACGATGAAGAGGAGCCTCCACACCGCCGAGGACCGCCGCCGAGGATCGCCACATCTGGGAAGACTGCTCCGCACCTCCACTCTGCACCGCCTTCACTCTGGATGAAAGTAGAAGATGATGGACCCGCCTGGATGAAGACCTTCTTCGCTGAACTTCAGGAACCGTGAGTACCTATTTGGGACTTAGTGTTCAGGTTTTAAAATATATATATATATATTTTTAAGATTAGGGATTTGGGCGCTGTAAAAGAGCTGAATGCCCTTTTAAGGGCAGTAAAAGAGATGAATGCCCTTTTAAGGGCAATGTCCATACATATGCCCCTTTAAGGGCAATGGGTAGTTTAGTTTTTTTAGTGTTAGTTTTTTTTTATTTTTTGGGGGTTTGGTGGGTGGGGGTTTATTTTTAATGTAAAATAGCTGATTTCTTTAGGGCAATGCCCTCCAAAAAGCCCTTCTAAGGGCTATTGGTAGTTTATTCTTAGATTAGGGGGTGTTTTTATTTTGGGGGACTTTTTTATTTTCATAGGGATTAGGTTTCATTTTTTTATTTTGGATAATGTGGTTTATTGTTTTGTGTAATGTTAGACTTTTTTATTTTGTGTAATGTTAGACTTTTTTATTTTTTGTAATTTTAGATTAGTTTAAACTTAGTTTTCTTTATTTTTAAAGTAATGTTAGGTTTTTTATTTTAATTGTAATTTAGGATTATTGAAATTTATGTAATGGGGTTAATTTAGGGGGTGTTAGGTTAGGGGGCTTAGTGATTAGTTATTTGCGTTGTGGGGTTTGGTGGTTAAGGGGTTAATAGATTTATTATGTTAATTGCAATGTGGATTAATGGTGGTTTAGGGGTTAATAGATTTATTAGGTTAATTAGGGATGTGGGTTAATGGCGGTTAAGGGGTGAATAGCTGTATTAGGTAGTCTGCGATGTTGGGGTTGGCAGATTTAGGGGTTAATAATTGTATTGTGTAGTTAGTTGTTGTTTTTTCCTTAATAGTTTTTTTTTTAATGCTTATTGCAGGCGGTTAGTTATTTTTTTTAATGCTTATTACGGACTGCCCCTTTAAACAGATGTGCTTCAAATGTATTGGAAAGAATTAGAAAATAAAGTAAAATCCCATCTATGTCGAAAACAAAGTTTTTGCTTGGCAAACTCAAAGGGTTTGGAATAGGGGGCTATGTCAGATGTATGTACAATGATTTAGTCATACATGTTGCCAAACAACATATTAAAAACTAGTAAGCAACATTTCTTAGAAATTAATTACTGTTTTAAATGTAATTAAATGAGTATCTGCCCTGACATGCCATGAAGGATTACAGTAATTAAACTTTTTATGCACAGTAAAGACTCATATTGTATTGTAGTATCTTAATAAATATATAGGGTCAGATGACAAGTGGCACGCTATAGGATTTGTTTCGCTACCGTGCGTATTACAACTTGAAAGTAAAACGTTAGTGTGTGAGTGAAACCCGATGCACGCTAACTTCAAGACTTTGAATATCCCAACCGCGCTAACCCATAGAGCTCAATGAAACACGCTGTTAAAAAAACAAACAGAAAACGAACACTTATCGCTTGTGCGCTAACCCAATATGCATAAGACCAACTGTGCTAAACCTGAAGGTAGTTATATATATATATTACATTCCAATGTTCTTCACATAGAATAAAATGCTCTTTTTATTTTTAAATAGCTATTTCTTAATTAGGACAGGTCACCAGCAATTCATCAGTACACAATCATTGATATTTTGGGATTTTTAAGCAGATTATATTTTAAATTAATTATTTTAAGGCTCTATGACATAAGGAACATGGTGGCAAAATGATGTAGGATTAATGGGAATTGAAACTAATTGAAACTTGCAATAAATGTAATTGTGCTAATTAAATTGGTTGCTGGATAAGCTCAACGTCAACATTAACCTTTCATGATTCAGAGCATGCATTTTTAAACAACTTCTGTTTATTATCTAATTTGCTTGTTTTCATGGTATCCTTTGTTGAAAGCATACCTAGGTAGACAAATGAGCAGCAATGCACTATTGTTAGCTAGTTGGCAATTGGTGGCTGTACATATAGGTCACTGGCTCACTAAATGTATTCAGCTAGCTCCCAGTAGTTCATTGCTGCTACTTTAACAAAGGATACCAAGAGAATGAAGAAAATTTGATAATAGAAGTTAATTGGAACGTTATTTAAAAATGTAAGGTCTATATGAATAATGAAAGAACCTTTTTGGGTTTAATGCCCCTTTAAAGGGACTTGTTTCCCAAATTTTGAATTACTTACAAATTGTACATCTTATCTGTAAGAAGCTGACTAGAAAATGTCACATGGAAATCTCTATTGTAAAGGGACTTTAAGCAACCAATCAGGATGCTTGTCCCATGAATTGCAAGGGAATGTGCATCTTGCACATACAGGCACAATGGGGGGTAGTTATCAACGTGTTCAATATGCCCGCCTAAGCTCGCCTACCATCGCCGCCGCGGACCTTCAAAATTTTGCCTAAGTTATCAAAAAAGCTGTCAAAAAGCCGTGCACCAAGTACGGGGCAATGAGCAGCGGACTGTGATAGTTATCACTCATCCGATCTCGCTGCTCTTCGGCTTTTTGACAGCTTTATTGACAAGCTGTCACTAAGCACCCACACTAACTACACTGTTCTACCACCTATACCGGCGCCCCCGGAGCCCCCCACCACTCAATAAAGTTATTAACTCCTAAACCGCTGCTCCTAGACCCCGCCGCAACTCTTATAAATGTATTAACCGCTAAACCGCCACTCCCGGACACCGCCGCCACCTACATTATACCTAGTAACCCCTACCCTGCCCCCCCTATACCGCCGCCACCTATAATAAAGTTATTAACCCATATCCTGCGGATCCCGGACCTCGCCGCAACTAAATAAATAGTTTAACCCCTAAACCGCCGCTCCCGGCCCCCGCCACAACCTATATTAAACTTATTAACCCCTAATCTGCCCCCCCACACTGTCGCCACCTATAATAAATTTATTAACCCCTATCCTGCCCCCCCTACACCGTCGCCACCTATAATAAATGTATTAACCCCTATCCTGCCCCCCTACACCGCTGCCACTGTAATAAAATTATTAACCCCTAAACCTAAGTCTAACACTAACCCTAACACCCCCCTAGCTTAACTATTGATTAAATAAATCTAAATAATATTTCTCTTATTAACTAAATTAATCCTATTTAAAACTAAATACTTACCTTTAAAATAAACCCTAATATAGCTACAATATAAATAATAATTATATCGTAGCTATTTTAGGATTTATTTTTATTTTACGGGCAACTTTCAATTTATTTTAACTAGGTACAATAGCTATTAAATAGTTATTAACTATTTAATATCTACCTAGCTAAAATAAAGAGAAATTTACCTGTAAAATAAAAACTAACCTAAGTTACAATTACACCTAACACTACACTATACTTTAATAAATTATTCCTATTTAAAACTAAATACTTACCTGTAAAATAAACCCTAAGATAGCTACAAAGTAATTAATAATTACATTGTAGCTATTTTAGGGTTTATATTTATTTTACAGGTAACTATGTATTTATTTTAACTTGGTACAATAGCTATTAAGTAGTTAATAACTATTTAATAACTACCTAGCTAAAAGAAATACAAAATTACCAGTAAAATAAATCCTAACCTAAGTTACAATTAAACCTAACACTACACTATCATTAAATAAATTAAATACATTAAATACAAATACCTACAAATAAATATAAATAAATACACTAACTAAAGTACAAAAAATAAAAAAAAGAACTGTTACAAAAAAATAAAAAATAGTTTACAAACATTATAAAAATATTACAACAATTTTAAGCTACTTACACCTACTCTAAGCCCCCTAATAAAATAACAAAGCCCCCCAAAATAAAAAAATTCCCTACCCTATTCTACATTAAAAAGTTACCAGCTCTTTTACCTTACCAGCCCTTAAAAGGGCCTTTTGCGGGGCATGCCCCAAAGAATTCTGCTCTTTTGCCTGTAAAATAAAAATACAACCCCCCCAACATTAAAACTCACCACCCACATACCCCTAATCTAACCCAAACCCCCCTTAAAAAAACCTAACACTACCCCCCTGAAGATCTTCCTACCTTGAGTCGTCTTCACTCAGCCGAGCCGAATTCTTCATCCAATCTGGGCGATGTCTTCATCCATGCGTGGTGCTGAAGAGGTCCATCATCCGGCTGAAGTCTTCATCCAAGCGGGGTTTGAAGAGGTCCATCATTCGGCTGAAGTCTTCATCCAAGCAGGGGCTGAAGAGGTCTTCCATCCGGCTGAAGTCTTCTATCAAGCGGCATCTTCAATCTTCTTTCTTCCGGCCCATCTTCATCCCGCCGACGAGGAACATCCTTCCTCCATGACGAACTCCTGACGAATGAAGGTTCCTTTAAGGGACGTCATCGAAGATGGCGTCCCTCGAATTCCGATTGGCTGATAGAATTCTATCAACCAATCGGAATTAAGGTAGGAAAAATCTGATTGGCTGATTGAATCCGCCAATCAGATTGAAGTTCAATCCGATTGGCTGATCCAATCAGCCAATCAGATTGAGCTCACATTCTATTGGCTGTTCTATTGGCTGTTAGGGTGTTAGGTGTAGAAACTACCATAGGAATCAATGGGATGTCGGGCAGCAGCGAACATGAACTTTCTCTATGGTCAGACTCCCATTGATTCCAGGTACGCTGGGCCGGAAAAGTGCCGAGCGTACCTGCTAGTTTTTTGATAACTAGCAAAAGTAGTCAGATTGTGCCGCACTTGTGTGCGGAACATCTGTAGTGACGTAAGCATCGATCTGTGTCGGACTGAGTCCGGCGGATCGAAGCTTACGTCACTAATTTCTACTTTTGCCGGTATCTAGAGCTTGATAACTAAGGCGAATCAGCCTCGCCACAAATACACTGCGGAATTCCAGCGTATTTGAGGTTGACGGCTTGATAACTAGGGGCCAGTAACTTTACCTCGCCCTCAGGTTAAGGAAGTTTACTATAACATCTCTCACGTTTATTGTGAAATCCCATGAGATTACAGTAAAACAAAGTGTGAACGCAGCACTGAAGATCCTGATTGGTTGTTGTTTTTTTCATCATGCAGATAACAGTACCTCTGGATCACAAAGCACTGGTAAGCTGAGGAATATTTGAGATAAAATATCTTCCTTTTTTACATAGGGATGTTTAGGTGATATTTTTTCACTATTTACAGAAAAGCTGCATTACTTTCAAGTAATTTAGCAAATGGGTAACATAACCTGTCTCTTTAACAAAGGCAGTGTTTATGATCTATGGTTAACAGTCCCTTCAAATACTTCTGTGTTATGACTCAATGGCAAATAGGCTTTACTAATCTTTTATGATCTAAAGAAAAGCATTATTAATAAAAGTATAGCACATAACAACATGAAGAACGTCACCACTTGTACACCATCGGCTTAGCTCTCAAGCGATTTTTTACATGAATTTTACTGTGCATTCCACTTAACATTCAGGTATTAGTTATTTCTTTGTCCATTACATTTTGTTCCCCATTTCTTTTGGATGTTTCGAATTCCTTTAAATGTCAGAATCTGCATAAATTCGGATAAATCTGTAATCTTCTGAGGCTTAATGCACATATCTAGATGATACTGTGGTAGGCTCCAAAGTGTGCATGTCTTCTGTTAGTGTTGAAGAGAAGGGTAGTTTGTAATACCGTAACTGATATTAACTAACAACCCTCCAGATTTAGATTGTCACCCTTTGTTCTGATGTTCTTTCTGTGAAATAAATCGTCTATCCTCATCTTTGATAAACCTTTTAATATACTTTAATTTTTTCTATCATTATGCATTTTCTGGAACAGGGAGTTGGGAGGGGGGTTGTTGGCTTTGATCCATCGCTGTTTGGTGGGCAGAGACTGCAATGAGTGTGTACAGTTGAGTGTGTACAGTGGATAGGACAGGGTGTGGAATGGGAGTTGGCAAGTTTGTGTGGAGTTTGGGTGTACCACACCGAGGAGAAGCCTACCATGGTTGTGTCATTGGCGTGGTTTAGTGTAGCCAGGTTATGTTGTAGGTGGATTGGGTAATCTTTAGAATACAGGATGTCCACTTTGATGGGGGAGCAGAAAGTGAGCAATGTGTGACAATCCTGGGATATCCATGATGACTGTGTGGTATATCACCTTCCTTCTATCTCCACTGAAATCTGTACATAGTAAAGTCTTTCCTTGGAAGCTTTATTTTTTTTTTTTAATCCACTTACCATTTCAGCAGATAGAGGGTTAACTGCACACATATTTTTTTATTCTGAATATTGCACTGTGTTTATTGGTATTACCAGGATACTTCATATGATGAGCACTATTTTTTTTTTTTCAGTACTTAAAAGGACACTAAAGTCAGATAGAGCAGTTGTAAGAGAATGTATTATTTACTTCAATTATCAAATTGTGCAGGAGGTAACAGCTCATAAAGAGCATGTGCAAACGTAATGTATATGAGTCTGTGATTAGCTGATGGCAGCCACATGACTCAGGGTGTTTCCAAATTAAAGGAAATTTTAAGTATAATTGCATTGTCTTTTTATTGTGCACTTTTTGATTATGCATTTTTACTCTATTTAATGGTCCTTTTAACTACAGTACTTTTTTACTCTATCACAGGGAATACAAAGCTTCTAATCCCAAATACCTTTAAATAAAAATGTTTTTTTCAACCCAGCTGGGAATTCTCAAACTTAGAAATCAAAACGTTATCTATTCCCATTGGTACAATTTATATTTTAATTGTATAACTCTTTTATTCTTTTTTCTTTTTTTTCTAAATATTTTTATTATTATCTGTGTATCTATATATAATTTTGTGCAGTATGAGTCGTAAAATATTTTATATTTAAAATGTACAAAGCATTTTTATCCCAACAACTATAAATTAATAAATGTGCAGATTTTGTTGACAAATTAATAGTAGTACAGCCATTGCGTTGTTCAGTGTTTTTATTATTATCAGTTACTACTAACTGTGTTTTATGAATTATTCATAAATAAACAAAGTACAGAAACCATGTATTCTTTAAACAGTTTATTGCCTTATTTATACTTTTTCAATATGCTTATAAATAATATAGAAAGTTGATTATTTTGTATAATTTAGGCTCATCTGTTGATTTTATTTGCGTTAATATTTTAGAGCGATGGATTTCCCATTTGGATTCTTCATTTCTTGGCACAACCACCACCATGGCTGGCTTGACCACTTTGGCTGACTTGACCACCTTGACTACCACCTCCATAGCTCACTTGACCTCCAAAGCCTCCACCACTGCCATAACCACCTTGTCCTCCACCACTCTGCTGGCAAGGATCAACAACACCTGAAAAAGAATGAATTTGAATAGAGATAAATTAAATTATTATTCATCTTGGAAAAAAATCTAATACAATTATGTAAAACATTATTTCCCATGTCAAAGGGCAAAGAGGTTCTGTCCATGTGTCCCAGATTATCAAAGATAGGCAGATAATATTATAGATTACATGTAAATATTACATGTAGATGATAGATAGATAGATTTCCATCAGAATACCACTAGCAGAAGATAAACAGGAACCTCCACACCCGTACCCCTCTTGTATCTGGTAATAACACAGTTTATATGAACACTCTCTATTGCTAGACCCACACATAAATCTGTTTAAGGATAAACTATACATCCTTAAAATCATTTTTAATAAACTTTGCTGGGCAGCCCAGGATATTGAACATAGAACATAAGACAATGTTTAGTGTAGTATAAACATTTGACCAGATGCCACTTTGCAAATATAGACTACACTGCTAATGAAAATTGTGACCCTGATAGTAAAACATATCTATTTAAAAGACACACTTTAAACATTACAAAGTTAATCATATACTGTAAATCTTTTAAATCATATGCTTTCAAAAGCTTTTTAATCTAATACTGCAACTTCATTGTTGTATTTCCTACATATCCTCACTGTCACCCTTTAATTATTTAAATCATTTTTTACTTTTTTCCTACCTGTACATTGGCTGACTTGACCACCTTGACTACCACCTCCATAGCTCACTTGACCTCCAAAGCCTCCACCACTGCCATAACCACCTTGTCCTCCACCACTCTGCTGGCAAGGATCAACTACACCTGAAAAAGAATGAATTTGAATAGAGATGAATTAAATTATTATTCATCTTTGAAAAAATCTAATACAATTATGTAAAACATTATTCCCCACATCAAAGGGCAAAGAGGTCCTGTCCATGTTTCACAGATTATCAAAGATAGGCAGATAATATTATAGATTACATGTAAATATTACATGTAGATGATAGATAGATTTCCATACTATCAGATTACCACTAGCAGAAGATAAACAGAAACCTCCACACCCCGTACCCCTCTTGAATCTGGTAATAAAACAGTTTATATGAACACTCACTATTGCCAGACCCACACATAAATCTGTTTAAGAATAATCTATACATCCTTAAAATCATTTCTAATAAACTTAACTGGGCAGTCCAGGATATGGAAAAAAGAACATAAAACAATGTTTAGTGTAGTATAATCGTTTGACCAGATGCCACTTTGCAATTATAGACTATACTGCTAATGAAAATTGTGACCCTGATAGTAAAACGTATTTATTTAAAAGACACACTTTAAACATTACAAAGTTAATCATATACTGTAAATCTTTTAAATCATATACTTTCAAAAGCTTTTTAATCTAATACTGCAACTTCATTGTTGTATTTCCTACATATCCTCACTGTCACCCTTTAATTATTTAAATCATTTTTTACTTTTTCCTACCTGCACATTTTTGAGTTGAGATGTTGACATTTTGGCATGGATCAACTGTAACACAAGCGGAAAATAGAAAAGGAAAACAACATGAATACTTATACTTTAATTGATAAGGAGAGGAAAAACCTAAATCTTCACAGGTTATTAAAGAAGAATTTGCTTTGACCAGCAACTTTATGTAGAATAAGTTACTAACTGTTGCTCAGATAAAAGGTTTCTTTCTAAAAATACAATTTATGCCCCAAGGTGTGGACTGCATTTGCCTAGAGTAAAATTAGATCAGTGTTTCAGAATGCAAAGTTAAATTTGCTCATTAATTAAGGGTGCTTCATAACAGAATAAGCAAGAAATGTTGTTAATTAACCAGTGAAATAGGTTAGACACATTAAAACAAAACTACATTTTATATTCGTTGTTGTTTTTCCTTCAATAAAAACAAAAAATAGTTTATATTTTGTAAAAATACTCTAGGCAAAAACAATATATAGCATCACACATTAAACATAGAACATGTAGGCACTTTATTATTAGATATGTGGTCAGACAAAAAAATTTTGGGGGCAAATCATTTGTGATGAAAAAAAAATGTATTTTATCAAGATATTCTTTAACAGGGTCCTCGGAAAATCTATTTGTTTACTATTTCCTAGGAAAACATAATCAGGGAAGCAGAGGAGCAGCTGGACAAAAGCTTAAATTTAAAGGGACACTGAACCCAATTTTTTTCTTTCGTGATTCAGAGAGCATGCAATTTTAAGCAACTTTCTAATTTTTTCCTATTATCAAATTTTCTTCATTCTCTTGGTATCTTTATTTGAAATGCAAGAATGTAAGTTTAGATGCCGGCCCATTTTTGGTGAACAATAAAAAAAAGTGCTGTCCAGAGTACTCAACCACAAAAAAAAGCTTAGATGCCTTCTTTTTCAAATAAAGATAGCAAGAGAATAAAGAAAAAATGATAATAGGAGTAAATTAGAAAGTTCCTTAAAATTGCATGATCTATCTGAATCACAAAAGAAAAAAAATTGGTTCAGTGTCCCTTTAAAGTAAAATAGTAGCTAGTGATAGTGTTACATGCCAGCAGCAGCACTCCTTTTTCTTTTCCTTTTTGTGTAAATGGGCCATGCTGGCTAAAAACAAATATAAAGCTAACATACTTATTTTCTGACATTGGAATCAATCAACCAGCATGGACATTGATAAATCTTTATTAAATTGTGTACTTTTGAACTTTTTAAACCTTTCCCACCTAAAAAATAAAAAATAAACTTTTTGAGGTTTTTTGTTGTCTCCAGAAAAGTCGTTCTCACTTTAAGAGTAACACTTTTAACCACACAAATGAATAAATAACATTATTTTGCATGCATTTTATTAGTTTGTTTCCCAAGGCTGTTTGTTTATCTTTTTTCAGATGAATGTGATGTCTTCTAATTATATCTAAAAAAATAATGTGATATCAAAAGTTTCAAGTCAATGGGCTTTATTTCTCACCAGCCTCACAGTTAGTAGGCAGCAATATGCTGCCTACATTTAATATTGGACAAGAATGATGCAAGAGGGGCCTGTCAATCATCCAGATCAGGATGATCGGGATTGGTGGCGCAAAGGTTAAGTAGCAGCGGAAATCAGGCACATGAGCCTGAAACGTTGGGGCTATACCAGCTTGATAAAGAGAGCCCTGTATTTTTAAAACACAATATATAAATGTAAGTTCTGCAAACACAGTGCAGTAGCAAGATGTAACCATGAGGAAATATTTTAGATACCTATCATTTTTAGATTTCTGAAAATGTATTTGGAACAATTCACAAAACACAAAATAGGACAAAGACAAATTACTTAACCAAGATACAAAGGGACACGTAAGACCAAAAGAGCTTATATCAACTAGTTATTTGTTGTTTTATATAAAGCACCATATAAAATAATTAATGCGCCATTTCATAGAGCAATTACAAAACATTATTTCAGGAAACAGTTTTTTTAAGCCTATTATTTTTTTTTGTGCTAATTTTAAGTTGTTTTTTTAAATTAGGCATTTTGCATTCATCCAGACTCTTAAATCAAATATCAAATATAAAAAAAATATATTTATGTATATACATCACAACTCCAGTGTTTAAAGCTGTTGAAACCGTTATATATGACTTGACTAATCCCATCTGAAAAGAAAAATAAATTAATTAATACACAACAACTTACGGTTAGCTTTGTATCCTCCACCACCACCTCCTCCTCCTCCACCTCCACCACCACAACCACCTTTAACTCCAGACATAATTATGGTAACCACCGTTCTGCAAGGGGATGTGCCTGTGGAGTTTTGTGCCTTTGCTTTTATAGAGAAATCAAATCTATTAGAGATGCATATCATTATTTTGTTTTATTGACAGACCAATGAAATCCTTGTACAAACATCTATAATTGAATGTTTCAAAGTCAATCAATTTATTTTCTCTAATGTCATACTAGGGTGTTTCTCATTTCTGTATATTTAGTTTTATTCCAAAAATGCTAAAATTATTGGTGCAGTGTTTCTTTATTAATCTTATTTGTGAGTCATAACTATTTTATTATTAGAACGTTGGCTAATTCATATGTGTCAACATTCTTGAGTTAATTAATTAAGTTAATTAATTCATTAAGCTCTGTTCTCCTGAGGTTTGCATGTTTTTTTTATTCAGGTATAAATAACATCTAGTCTGGCAAAAGACAATTCAATCCATATTACAACTTTTCCTGAGACAAACAGGTCATAATAGAAATTTAATTTTAATAAACAAATATGTTCTGAAAAAACAACAACTTTAAAACAATGAAAATTTCCATTTTGGTTTATTTATTGGCGAGATTCTGTGTACAGAATTTGATGTTCCTGCTTGGGGGTGCAAAATCCAGATCTTAATTCAATCTTCATTAGAAATATATACACTGCATTGTACTCAGTAAAATATTGGCAGGCATCAATCTGATCAGAAACATTTATTGGGATACCAATGTATTCTAATTCCTCAAAGTTTGTCTAATAAAAGGTGTGCAAAGGTCATAAATTTGGATGTTTTCACCAATCATGTCTGTTCATTGTACCCATTTACTAATCACTTGGAGGTTAAGGTTCCAAACCAGGCAACCTGTCTTCCTGCATTTAAGGCAAGTTGACAGCATCCACTACAAGCTTTATGATTGTGCAAGCGATCACTTGTGTAGCCCCACCTCCTGTTCTCATGCAACCAATCATGCAAGAGCTGGGTTTGTCAATTACCCTGGGAGAATGACCGCTGCTTAACTTGGGATTTACAGGTTCTCATAAGCAATCCTGCATTTTAAGGGTTCTATTGTCTTATAATAAGGACTGTCCTAATTGTTAAACATTTTTTGTAGTTAAAAAAAAAATCAGTTATCATTGCTAGAATTTGCCACCTATTTTTGTGATACATGTATGCTTTATTTGAAGTTTGTTCTCATGAACAACTTAATCATAAGCAAATCTAAATTTGGTAATAACACCTAATACATACATGTCAGAGGGCAAGAAAATGGAATATAAAATGTTTTTCATTATTCATTTTATAAAAGACTATTTTGTTTTAAAATAATATTGCTACTTAAGACTAAGGGGCATATTTATCAATGTGCGAGCGGATATGATACGAAGTAGCATATCATGTCCGCTGCACATTGATAAATGCTGACAGCATACGCTGTCAGCATTTATCATTGCACCAGCAGTTCTTGTGAACTGCTGGTACAATACCGACCCCAATCGGCCGCTAGCAGGGGATTTCATTCAACCCGATCATATTCGATCGGGTTAATTTCTGTCCATGGCCTCAGAGCAGACGGACAAGTTATTGAGCTGCGGGCTCTTTTCTTCTAGAATCTTATTGATACTTTAAAGTAAAAAATATTTGTACTAAGGAAACACTTTCAAGAAAAGGTTAAAAAGTTTATTGAACAGAAGGTAGCAGTGAGCTCCCACAGTCAGTATTGCTGGTGAGTCTTATGGTGAGTCATTATACTGTGTCTACAATTGCTGCTGCACCGGTTCCTGTACAGATTGATCTATAAACTGAGTTAAAACAGACTTGGTTATACCGATATATTGAGATTATAAATTATTAACATTAAAGTAAAGGACATGGGCAGACTTTGGACTCTTCCTTACAAATTAGAACTTTCCTAGACTTATACTAAAGATACACAACTAATAGTACTATTTTTTATTTTCTTCTTATGTTACCCCACAAATGTATGACCTGAGTTGTGCTACTGGACTGTCCTCTAATCCTATTACTGGACTTTGCTGAATTATAGTTTCTGATCTCATGTGTATACTGTGAGTTGTTTTACTGGACTCTCTGGTGCATTCTAACTTTGCCATATTTACTGAACTCATATGTATGATAAAGATTGTGTTTACTTGACTCTACTTAATAATGAACTTGCCATAGTTCCTGCCCTCAAGTGTTTGATTTGGTGCTACTGAGCTTTCTGACTTTGTCCTGTTTCTGACCTTTTCAGATTTGGGCCCATTTTGAGATAGTATTTCAATTGACATTATTGACTCTGAGTCTGTCACTATTCCAGTGGCTGTTCCAGATCTGTTCACTATTAGTGATGTCGCGAATAGTTCGCCGGCGAATAGTTCCCGGCAAACATAGCTTGTTCTCGTTCGCCGCAGCGGGCGAACATATGCGATGTTCGATCCGCCCCCTATTCGTCATCATTGAGTAAACTTTGACCCTGTATCTCACAGTCTGCAGACACATTTCAGCCAATCAGCAGCATACACTCCCTCCCAGACCCTCCCAGCTCCTGGGCAGCAGCCATTTTAGATTCATTCTGATCCTGAATTCTTAGTGAGAGGAGGGATAGTGCTGCTGCTGATGATTTTATAGGGAAATTGATAGCTAGGCTAGTGTATTCAGTGTCCACTACAGTCCTGAAGGACTCATCTGATCCCTGCTGTAAGGACAGCACCCAAAAAGCCCTTTTTAGGGCTAGAACATCAGTGGGTTTTTTTTTTTTTGCCTGTGTAATTTTGACTGTGAAACATCAGTCTGCTAGTGTAATCTAATTGCAGTTGCCTGCCTGCAGTGCCACCACTCATATCTGTTGTAACAGTAGTGTAAATTTTGTAAACAAAAACTTTTTTGACTGTGAAACGTCAGTCTGCTAGTTTAATCTCATAGCAGTTGCCTGCCTGCCAGCGTGTGTTCCAGGCCCACTTGCCAACTATTCCCACCACTCATAGCTGTTGTAAATATTTACACTCCTGTTACAACAAATATGAGTGGTGCCACTAACTTGGCAAGTGAGCCTGGCACACACGCTGGCAGGCAGGCAGGCAGGCAGGCAACTGCAATTAGATTACACTAGCAGACTGATGTTTCACAGTCAAAAAAGTTTTTTTTTAAAATTTTTACACTACTGTTACAACAGATATGAGTGGTGGCACTTAGCAAGTGGGCCTGGCACACACGCTGGCAGGCAGGCAACTGCAATTAGATTACACTAGCAGACTGATGTTTCACAGTCAAAAAAGTTTTTTTTTTACAAAACTTACAATACTGTTACAATTTCAGGCGTTCCTACATGGCCATGGCGCACTTGTCAGATATCCAGTGGCGAAACAACCTGCCAGTGAGGCGCTTGATTTGCGACAGCCCGACATGTTGGAATTCAACACTCCTAATGTTTGACTGCCTGCTCCAACAAGAAAAAGCCGTTAAGGAGTATTTGTATGACCGGTGTGCTAGGATAGCCTCTGGGGAACTGGGAATTTTTTTGCCACGTTACTGGACGCTCATGCGCAATGCCTTTAGGCTCATGCATCCTTTTGAGGAGGTAACAAACCTAGTCAGTCGCACTGAAGGCACCATCAGTGACATCATACCATTTGTTTTCTTCCTGGATCGTGCCCTGCGAAGAGTGCTGGATCAGGCCGTAGATGAGCGGGAAGAGGAAGAGGAAGAGTTGTGGTCACCATCACCACCAGAAACAGCCTTATCAGCATCGCTTGCTGGACCAGCGGCAACGCAGAAAGAGGATTGTGAGGAAGAGGAGTCAGAAGAGGAATGTGGTTTTGAGGAGGAGGAGGAAGACCAAGCACAACAGGCATCCCAGGGGGCTCGTTGTCACCTATCTGGTACCTGTGGTGTTGTACGTGGCTGGGGGGAAGAAGATACCTTCAGTGAGATCAGTGAGGATGAGGAACATGACATGAGTAGCTCGGCATCCAACCTTGTGCAAATGGGGTCTTTCATGCTATCGTGCCTGTTGAGGGACACTCGTATAAAAAAAGCTGAAGGTGAACGAACTGTACTGGGTGTCCACGCGACTAGACCCCCGGTATAAGCATAAAGTGACTTAAATGTTACCGAATTCCCACAAGTCGGAAAGGATGGAGCAGTTCCAAAATAAATTAAAAAGTATGCTTTACACAGCGTATAAGGGTGATGTCACAGCACAGTAGGAATCTCACAGGGGAAGAGGTGAAAGTAATCCTCCTCCTCCCATGACCATGCCGGCAAGGACAGGACGTTTTCCGGACGTGTTGTTGATGGAGGACATGTGGACCTTTTTAACTCCTATGCATCACCACAGCCCTTCGGGATCCAGCCTCAGAGAATGACTCAACCGACAGGTAGCAGACTACCTCGCCTTAACTGCAGATCTCGACACTCTGAGGAGCGATGAACCCATTGACTACTGGGTGTGCAGGCTTGACCTGTGGCCTGAGCTATCCCAATTTGCAATCAAACTTCTGGCCTGCCCCGCTTCAAGTGTCCTGTCAGAAAGGACCTTCAGTGCAGCAGGAGGTATTGTCACTGAGAAGAGAAGTCGCCTAGGTCAAAAAAAAACTCTTGATTACCTCACCTTTATTAAAATGAATGAGGGATGGATCCCGAAGGGACTGACATTGGGCGATACATTAGAGTAAAAAAGGCCTGATGAGATGAGCTGCCTTGGGCTAAAAATGGTCCACACGCTGCTGTATTTTATCTTCGAATGCCGGGTGACTTGCGTGACTTATACGCCAACAACTAGGTTGTTTTAAGGCACTTTCTAACTGTCAAACAAACATCAATTTTTCTGGCCGTTGCTACAGTACCTAATTTTTCAGGCATGTGTACATGCCTAATTTTTCTGGCCTCTGGTGCTGCACTGTGGCTTCAAAACCCAAACCAAAAAAAAGGCACATAACAGGGATTAAACTGCTAAGAATAGTACGACTTAACACACCACTTATATCTGGTGGCACAGTAGATTGCACGCGCAGTGCCCCAAATTTGAAGTAGGAGGTCCGACCAAGAACCTTTTTCCATCTCCCGGTTCCTAAAATCATCTCCGGGTTCCTAAAATCGATGCCATACCTGTACTCGATTGTGCAAAAGGAAGTCATGGCATATGAGGTCTTTCAAACTGTCTGGCCTGTTGAGGGTCGGGGACCCTCGTATAAAAAGGCTGAAGGAGAACAACCTGTACTGGGTGTCCAAGCATCTTTTTCCATCTCCCGGTTCCTAAAAATTATCTCTGGGTTCCTAAAATCGATGCCATACCTGTACTCGATTGTGCAAAAGGAAGTCATGGCATATGGGGTCTTTCATGCTGTCGTGCCTGTTGAGGGTCGGGGACCCTCGTATAAAAAGGCTGAAGGAGAACGACCTGTATTGGGTGTCCAAGCATCTTTTTCCATCTCCCGGTTCCTAAAAATTATCTCTGGGTTCCTAAAATCGATGCCATACCTATACTCGATTGTGCAAAAGGAAGTCATGACATATGGGGTCTTTCATGCTGTCGTGCCTGTTGAGGGTCGGGGACCCGCATATAAAAAGGCTGAAGGAGAACGACCTGTACTGGGTGTCCAAGCATCTTTTTCCATCTCCCGGTTCCTAAATATTATCTCCGGGTTCCTAAAATCGATGCCATACCTGTACTCGATTGTGCAAAAGGAAGTCATGGCATATGGGGTCTTTCATGCTGTCGTGCCTGTTGAGGGTCGGGGACCCGCGTATAAAATGGCTGAAGGAAAACGACCTGTACTGGGTGTCCAAGCATCTTTTTCCATCTCCCGGTTCCTAAAAATGATCTCCGGTTTCCTAAAATCGATGCCATACCTGTACTCGATTGTGCAAAAGGAAGTCATGGCATATGGGGTCTTTCATGCTGTCGTGCCTGTTGAGGGCCGGGGACCCTCGTATAAAAAGGCTGAAGGAGAACGACCTGTACTGGGTGTCCAAGCATCTTTTTCCATCTCCCGGTTCCTAAAATCCATGCCATATACACGTCCCCTGATAGGGGACACCGCAGTGGAAGGTACCCGGCCACAATTTCTTTGCACAAAAGGCAATCCCGGACCCCAACCTGTACTCGATGTGCAAAAGGAAGTAACCCTACCATGGGTCCCAGGCTGCACGTCTTGTAATTCTCTGTCTGGGAAATGATATATCTATCAAATCTATCTATTTATCTATCTATCAAATCTATCTATCAATGATATCTATCAAATGTATATTGCATCTATTGATCTATGTAATTCGTATCTATCAAATGTATATTGCATCTATTGATCTATGTAATTCGTATCTATCAAATGTATATTGCATCTATTGATCTATGTAATTCGTATCTATCAAATGTATATTGCATCTATTGATCTATGTAATTCGTATCTATCAAATGTATATTGCATCTATTGATCTATGTAATTTGTATCTATCAAATGTATATTGCATCTATTGATCTATGTAATCTATGTATCTATCTATCAAATCTATCTATCTCGTGGCCGGACTGTTTTGTGACAGCCACTTGTGTTTCGGCCAAATGTCCGTTGGCCAAATGTCCGTCGGCTAAAAGTCCGGCCACGATTGCACGCGCAGTGCCCCAAATTTCAAGTAGGAGGACCGAGCAAGCATCTTTTTCCATGTCCCGGTTCCTAAAATCCATGCCATATACACGTCCCCTGGCGCTGCAACTGCCTCTGGGAACCTTACCATGGGTCCCAGAGCACACGTCTTGTAATTCTCTGTCTGGGAAATTATATATCTATCAAATCTATTATTTATCTATCAAATCTATCTAACTATCAATCGTATCTATCAAATGTATATTGCATCTATTGATCTATGTAATTCATATCTATCAAATGTATATTGGATCTATTGATCTATGTAATTTGTATCTATCAAATGTATATTGCATCTATTGATCTATGTAATTCGTATCTATCTAATGTATATTGCATCTATTTATCTATGCAATTCGTATCTATCAAATGTATATTGCATCTATTGATCTATGTAATTTGTATCTATCTAATGTATATTGCATCTATTGATCTACTGTATGTAATTCGTATCAATCAAATGTATATTGCATCTATTGATCTATGTAATTCGTATCTATCAAATGTATATTGCATCTATTGATCTATGTAATTTGTATCTATCAAATGTATATTGCATCTATTGATCTATGTAATCTATGTATCTATCTATCAAATCTATCTATCTCGTGGTTGTGCAAATGGACTGTTTGCGGTTGTTTGCGGTGCGTTACACGGGGAGTTTGGTCTGTCACTGTGAAGCGGGCGTAACCCTTACACTACCTGATCGATACAACATCATACCTGATGTTTTAAAGCACGTTATTCCAAACAATTTAGGAATGTTAGGTGATTTATGCCCTTTATGGCTTAAAACCAGACTCTGCATCAACAATGTAATTTTCCTTGGGAGTTTTGCCATGGATCCCCCTCCGGCATGCCACAGTCCAGGTGTTAGTCCCCTTGAAACAACTTTTCCATCACTATTGTGGCCAGAAAGAGTCCCTGTTGGTTTTAAAGTTCGCCTGCCTATTAAAGTCAATAGCGGTTCGCCCGGTTCGCCGGTTCGCGAACAGTTGCAGAAGTTCGAGTCCGCAGTTCGCGAACCGAAATTTTTAGGTTCGCCACATCACTATTCACTATTCATGTGATCTCAGCTACCAATCTTACGGTTCTGTTTCTATAGCAAATTATGTGATTGGGTTACTATATTTATACTTAAAGAGACAGTCTATCTCCAGAATGTTTATTGTTTAAAAAGATAGATAATCCTTTTATTACCCATTCCCCAGTTTTGCATAACCAACACTGTTATATTATTATACTTCTTACCTCTATGATTATCATGTATTTAAGCCTCTGCAGACTGCCACCTTATTTCAGTTCTTTTGACAGACTTGCATTTTAGCCAATCAGTGCCCTCTCATAAGAAACTCCACAGGTGTGAGCACAATGTTATCAATATGGCACACATTAACTAATTCCCTCGAGCTGTGAAAAACTGTCAAAATGCTGTGAGATAAGAGGCTGCCTTCAAGGGCTTATAAAATAGCATATGCGTCTACCTAGGTTTAGCTTTCAACAAAGAATACCAAGAGAACAAAGCAAATTTGATGATCAAATTATATTTTAAAGTTGTTTAAAATTGTATGCCCTATCTTAATCATGAAAGCTTAATTTTGACTAGACTGTCCCTTTAACCTCAACAAACCCAACATTCATAATTGTCACAAAAAAAACTCTTAATATTCCAATACAAGTGAAAACTTTTTTCATAGTTTTTAGTTACACGTTAATAAAATAATCCTTCCCTACCTTAAAAAAGTTGTAAATAAAGGCTCAAAAGCACTTTTATACTATGGGTCTTGTAGCAAAAAGAAATATGATTTTCAAAATAGTATTTATCATTGCAATTCAGAGTTTGGACATACAAAATGCATATAAAATTACTCAATATAAATGTGTTCATTGTAAGTCATGAATTGATGTTATGAGTTAAGTGAAAAAGCTGCATTCAAACACCATAGGCAGTTATCATCAATAGTGAGTCAATTAGTCACCATGTTTTACATTTTTTATTGGTTACATATATTTTGTTTTACACACACACACACACACACACACACACACACACACACACAAAGGCTTTTCTTTGTTTACCAAATTCAAGTGTAATAAAACATGAAAGTTATACTGAATATGTAATCTGAGTGGTCTAATTAACTTAAAGGGACAGTCTAGTCAAAATTAAACTTTCATGATTCAGATAGGGCATGCAATTTTAAACAACATTTTAATTGACTTTTATTATTACACCAGGTGATAAGCCTGCCCAGAAGGCAGTCTATGTTTAGAAACTACAACCCCCCAAGCTAAATTTCAAAATTTCAGCCAAAAGGAATGCAAGGAACCCCAAATTGATTGCGGTACCTTGCATTCAATCTTCAATTTGCGACGGACATCCAATAAAGTGGAGTCTCCATGCTACAGAGGAAGTTTCCGCCAATGACCGCCGCCAATGTAAAAGAGCTGATTTCTTTAGGGCAATGCCCTCCAAAAAGTCCTAAGGGCTTATTGGTAGTTTATTCTTAGATTAGGGGGTGTTTTTATTTTGGGGGACTTTTTTATTTTCATAGGGATTAGGTTTCCTTTTTTTATTTTGGATAATGTGGTTTATTTTTTTGTGTAATGTTAGACTTTTTTAATTTTGTGTAATGTTAGACTTTTTTATTTTCTGTAATTTTAGATTAGTTTAAATTTAGTTTTCTTTATTTTTAAAGTAATGTTAGGTTTTTTTTTTTATTTTAATAACAATATGGTTAACAGTCCCTTCAAATACTTCTGTGTTATGACTCAATGGCAAATAGGCTTTACTAACATGGTTGTGTTAATGTTCAAATGCTAACTAGGTTAATTTATACAGCTATTTTCAATGGGTAACGACTTATATAATACTGCTGTTTTAGTGCTCTGTTATTAATGATGTGTTAATCATTAATGGCTAATAAGCTCTGAAGATGGCATTGTTCTAGTGCCCAATGGCTAATTGGTTTTACTAATACTGGTGTGCAAATTCTCAGTAGCTAACATCTACTTATGACGCTTGCTAATGCTGTGCACCCTTCACTTGTTCCCAGTTTGTTGGATTGAGAGTTTGCATTGCGTGGCTGTTTTAGCCTCCCAGGTTTTTGGAAGGGACCTTGACGTGGTACCTGGGCTTGTCCCATTTGGCCAAATGCGGTAACTAACACTTCCATTTAGGCTTTTAATCTTAGCTGGGAGCTTGTGAGTGCTGGACTTTCCCTGTGTGTTGTATTAATTTGTTTTGTAATTTCCCCTATGGTTCTTGCACCCAGACCTGTCTGGGGTTAACTGCCTGTGACTCTGGGGACAGCACAGCTTCCTGTGAGTGCCAGTGAGCACCAGGGGCTGAGCATGTTGCAGGGTCATGGAATGTGTAACCGTTTCGGTCTGAGAGTGCAGTCCCCTTCCGTGTTTTGTATATGTCTGGGGTGATTACATAAGCCTGTGCACCCTTCACTTGTTCCCAGTTTGTTGGATTGAGAGCTTGCATTGTGTGGCTGTTTTAGGGTCCCAGGTTTTTAGAAGGGACCTTAACGTCGTACCTGAGTATTTTGCGGGTTCATGGGATGTGTACCCGGTTCGGTCTGAGAGTGCAGTCCCCTTCCATGTGTTGGATATATATATATATATATATTTATATACACAAATAGAATATACCACCTACAAGCAGTGATATAAGCTTTGGAACTTAACGAGCGCAAATGAAAGGGGTCCACACAACAAAATAATAAAATACAAAATAATATAATGGTAAGAAATATTTATATTATAACTAACTAAAAGGAATTATTAAATCTCTACTGAATACGTTACTTATACAAAGGTACCAGTGGCATAACGAAGTACTATGTAATTGGATTTAATTTAATCTTTGACCTAAATACTTAGTTTCAAAAGAAAGCTGCTAGCCACAAGAACCCCCAACAGCGAAATATCTTTTTCCAAATATTTCTATTCAAGTTACAAAAGATAAAAAGAGGGGAATGGCGGATATGAGGCAAGTGTTAAAATAAGAGACAAAATATTAGACTTATTGATACTAAATCCAAAGTAGAAATACAAATGCACATATAATATATATACACTTTTAAATACTGAGAGATATAGTATGGTAGTAAAAACCTATATCCAATAAAAAAATGTACATAAATGGAGAAAAACAGCTAATATATATCACAGATAGAAATGGATAAGAAATGGGAAAGAAATAAAATTATATTGATAAATCCCAAAGCGAAAGGACACAGTTCAAGCCCAATAGAAAACACACAAAGTGTCCATGATATCAGCTGCAATAGTCCCATGAGTTCAGAAGCATTCCGATAGGTCAAGGGGATACACTCAAGCCCTTATGAAAATATACTCACAAGAGCTACCCTCAATCAATATGAGGAAAGGGTAGAGTGTGGGTCCTCAATGGAACTTGTAAACGATTCCTTGTGCGTTCTTTTAGTTCAGGATCCCTTGTCCGGCTTGAGCGAGTATGAAATAAATAAATAAAGTGCAATACTAGTGCAATAAAGTATGACACTTACCCGATAAATTAATTTCTTTCATAGTGGCAAGAGTCCATGAGCTAGTGATGTATGGGATATGCATTTCTACCAGAAGTTTCCCAAACCTCAAATGCCTATAAATACACCTCCCACCTCACTCATACCGCAGTTTAACGTATAGCCAAGTAGTGAGGTGTAAAAAAACAAGGAGTAAAAAGCATCAAAAAGAGGAACTGGAAAAATAATGTGCTTTATACAAAAAAATCATATTCACAAAAAATAGGGTGGGTCTCATGGACTCTTGCCACTATGAAAGAATTGAATTTATCAGGTAATTTTTTTTACATAAATTATGTTTTCTTTCATGTAAGTGACAAGAGTCCATGAACTAGTGACATATAGGATATAATACCCAAGATGTAGAAGTCCACGAGTCACTAGAGAGGGAGGGATAAAATAAAAACAGCTATTTCCGCTGAGAAATTAAATCCAAAAAATAATTAAGTTTTCATAAATAATTAATTGGCACTAGAATCAAACTGAGACAGCTGCCTGAAAACTCTTTCAACCAAAGGCTGCTTCCAAAGAAGCAAACACATTAAAATGGAAAAATTAAATAAATGAATGCAAAGAAGACCAAGTTACTGCTTTGTAAATTTAATCAACTGAAGCTTCATTCTTGAAAACCCAAGATATGGCAACTAATCTAGTAGAATGAGCTGTGATACGCTGAAGCGGAGACTGCCCCGCCTTCAAATAAGCCTTGTGATTCTAAATCTTCAACCAAGATGCCAAAGAAATGGCAAAGGCTTTCTGACCTTTTCTGAAACCAGAACAAATAACAAATAGACTAAGAAGTCTTTCAGAAATATATAGTAACCTCAACATAATATTTCAAAGCTCTTACCATATACAAAGAATGAAAAAAAACTTTTAGAAGTATTCTTAGGATTAGGACATAAGGAAGAAACAATAATTTCCCTAGATGTTGTTAGAATTCACAATTTAAAGCAAAACAAATAAAAACAAAGTCCACAAGACAGCTTATCTTGATGGAAAATTAGATAATGAGACTCACAATAGATAGCAGACAATTCAGAAAACACTTTCTAAACTTTCTAAAGTAGATACAAATCCAAAGAATGCATAGGCCCAAAAGAAGAGCCTGCAACATCTTTAAAACCAAATTGAGACTCCAAGAAGGAGAAATTGATTTAATAACAGGCTTGAAAGAATCAAAACCTGAACAAAACAGTGAATATCAGAAAGCTTAGCAATCTTTCTATGAAATAAGACACAAAGAGCAGAGATTTGTCCATCAAAGTATTTGCAGACAAAACCTTTTATCCAAACTATCCTGAATAAGCGGTAAAATCCTAGGAATTCAAAAGAATTCCAAGAATAATCATGAGTGGAACCCCATGAAATATAGGTTTTCATGATAAATTTTCCTTGAAACAGACTACGAGCCTGTATCATAGAATTAATTACTGAATCACAGAATCCTCTATGACTTAAGAACTAAGCATTTAATTTATATGTCTTCAAATTCAGAGATTTGAAATCCTGATGGAAAAATGATCTTAGAGATCCCCTTGGAAAAAGAACCAGAGATGGAAAATTTTAAGCAGATTGGTAAAACCAAGGAACTGGCACTATACAAATAAATGATAATAATAATAATTATTCAGAATACTTCTGTATTTTCTTTTAAGATCTGTAATAAAGCATTATTAATAAAAGTATAGCACATAACAACATGAAGAACGTCACCACTTGTGCACCATCGGCTTAGCTCTCAAGCGATTTTTAACATGAATTTTACTGTGCATTCCACTTTACATTCAGTTATTAGTTATTTCTTTGTCCATTACATTTTGTTCCCCATTTCTTTTGGATGTTTCGAATTCCGTTAAATGTCAGAATCTGTATAAATTCTTATAAATCTGTAATCTTCTGAGGCTTAATGCACATATCTATTTCTGTGAAATAAATCTTCTATCCTAATCTTTGATAAACCTTTTAATATACTTTCATTTTTCTATTATTATGCATTTTCTGGAACAGGGAGTTGGGAGGGGGATTCTTGGCTTTGATCCATCAGTGTTTGGTGGGCAGAGGCTGCAATGATTGTGTACAGTTGAGTGTGTACAGTGGATAGGACAGGGTGTGGAATGGGAGTTGGCAAGTTTGTGTGGAGTTTGGGTGTACCACACCCAGGAGAAGCCTACCATGGTTGTGTCATTGGCGTGGTTTGGTGTAGCCAGGTTATGTTGTAGGTCGATTGGGTAATCTTTTTTTTTTATTATTTATTTATTTATTTATTTATTTATTTATTTATTTATTTATTTATATCCAGCAATGTGTACAATCAAATAAATTCAACCTTTTTATGCCATGCAGGGCCAGGTATAACATAATGTACTGCAAGACGAGAAAAAATTCCGAACATCAAATTTCACTTTCTCTTAGCGAATCAATAATACCCTTATGTGAAATATTTGTACACAAAGTTGGGATTTTTATATATTTTTAGCTAGACATGACAAAAATTAAACACTCGTTAACTAAACAAAAGCACAACAAAACAAGAAAAGAAGAGAAAAAAAAAGGGGGGGGGAGAGGAAAAATTAACTTTTGGCTGCGGAGAGTCACCACATTCCCAGAAGGACCAATTCCGTATCTCTGAATGGATAAATTAAATATTCTATCTCACTGGGGGGTAGAGCTTTAATAAAATTCGACCACTTGGAGAAGAAAGTCTTCACGTCTTGATTATTATGAAGATTAGTGTCAAGTTGTTCAATGATACACTGCTTCTTTAAGCAGTTCTTTACCTCTGAAATACGCGGGGTTCCTTTCGACTTCCATTTTTTCAGAATCAAGTATCTAACAGCAAGTATTACTAAGGTGACTATTTTAAGTTTATCCTGGGGGAGACCTAGATCTGTGACATGAAAAATTATATTTGAAGGGGATAAAGTCAAGGAGGGAATGCCCACTGTGTTACTTAACCAATATTAAATCTTTAACCAAAAGTTTCTAACTTTTGGGCAGTGCCAAAACATGTGGATGAGGCTGGCCGACATGAATGAGCATTTTGGACATTTATTAAAGCTGGCATTCCGACATTTAGTTCCTTTTTCTGGAGAAAAATATGTCATATGCACTAATTTTACATGTGCCTCCCGCCAAGAGGCAGAGAGAGTGGCATGCGAAATCACTTGAAATGATGAGATTACTACAGAAGCCTCCAGTGAGGTTTCCTCTAGAGCTGCTGCCCAATTAGCCTGCAGTTTTTCTATTGTATCTGGACCTTTAAGAGAGATCAGTTTTTGGTAGATATATGAAATTGAGGTTATACCACTTTTAACTAAATTAAGCCAATTTTCGAGAATACGTAAGGACCATTGCCAACCAAAATCGTTTATTAATTTAAAAGCATAATGTCTTGCTTGGAGGTAGGCATAATTTTTTTTGTTGGAGAGATGAAATTCCTCTTTAAGAGAGTTGAATGTTTTAATACACCTTCTCTCAAAATCTAGTAGCTGAGAGATGTTTATAAGGCCCAGTGATTCCCATTTGGTAAAGAGGGCAGATTGTATCCCAGTTTGGAATTGTGGGTTGTTTGAAAGTGGTACATACCTTGAAATCCTTGATTCAATGTGTAAAAAAGAACATAACTTCTTCCACATCTGAATTGGGTTATAGAAAGATTTTATCTTTTTTATTTCAGGAGAGATTATATTATTGTTGCAATGTAATAAGGCTATCAGGGAGTATGGATAGGCTATGTTACTTTCCAGTTCAAGGTTTGTTACATAGTTAGAATTAGTTGGCCAGTCCATAAGTTATAACCACTCTGGCTTGAAACACTACATTATACAGTTGTATATCTGGTAAAGAGAGTCCCCCACACTCTGTGGGGAACACTAATTTGGACAGTGAAATCCGGGGGTTTCCTATTCTGCCAGATGAAAGAGCGAAGGGCCGAGTTAAAAGATAAGATGTCTTTTGTTTTCAAGACAATTGGAGTGTTCTGGAGCATATATAAAATTTTCGGAAGCAGAGACATTTTATAAAGTGCTATACGTCCTGATAAAGACAAAGGGAGTTTCTGCCAGTTTTTAAAGGCTTCCATAACTTTCTTAAGGACAGGTAAAACATTCAAGTCGTACCAGGCACTAGGATCAGAAGAGATCCAGATACCTAAGTACCTGAATGCATCCTGTAAAATAGAGAACAGAATATTTTCACATGAGTCCTTAGTTTGTTTAAGCCAGCATAGCTCAGATTTTAAGATATTTACTTTGTAACCTGAGAAAGAGCTGAATTGATCAATAATTTCGAGAAGTTTGGAGATATTTCTGGCTGTATTCGATATATAAACCAGTACGTCATCCGCATATAGTGCGATTTGCAGTTCTTTTTCTTTTACCTTGATCCCTTCCAATTGATGTCTAATTTGTAAAGCAAGAGGCTCAATGGCCAAATCGAAGAGGAGAGGAGAGAGAGGACACCCCTGCCTGGTCCCTCTACCGAGTCTTATATCCTGAGTCATATCACCATTTACTAAAATTTTTGTGGCGGCGTTACTATATAAGTTATTAAAAAGACTTAGAAAATTACCTCCAATACCGAACTGCAGCAGTGTGAAGGACAGATGATCGTGATGTACCAAATCGAACGCCTTTTCAGCATCTATGGAAATGATCGCCCTGTAAGGGGTGTCCTCTCCCCCCAGTCCCCCTGATTCCTCCATCCTTTTAAAATATTCTATAGTCAAGAATACCTCTCTTATTTTGGCTGATGAGTTTCGCTTCAGAAGAAAACCAGCTTGGTCTTTGTGAATAATGGTGGGGAGCAAGGATTAAAGTCTATGTGCTAAGATGCCTGTAAAAAGTTTGTAATCTGTGTTTAAAAGCGCAATAGGCCTATATGACTCTTTTCTATTCGGTTCTTTGCCCGTCTTAAGTATAAGGGTTGTATATGACATGACAAATTCCTTAGTAGGAGTACTTCCAGTGATATAAATGTCATTAAAAAGTAAAGTTAGATGCCGTATTATGTCAGGTGCCAATATTTAATAAAATTCGTTCGGGAGCGCATCCGGTCCCGGGGCTTTGTTAAGGGCTAATCTTTGAATTGTAGTGGAAATTTCTGTTTCAGTGATAGGGGATTGTAATGTTTCTATTAAATCAGGAGATAAGGACGAAAAGACTATCTTATCCCAGAAATGTTCCCTCTGTATAATATTGGAGACCTTGTGGGTATATAGTAACTTGTAATATTCTGCAAATACTTTACGTATTTCTTCCGGGGAGGTAAGATAAAATAAAAACTAAAATAAAAAATAAAAACAGCTATTTCCGCTGAGAAATTAAATCCAAAAAATAATTAAGTTTTCATAAATAATTCATTGGCACTAGAATCAAACTGAGACAGCTGCCTGAAAACTCTTTCAACCAAAGGCTGCTTCCAAAGAAGCAAACACATTAAAATGGTAAAATTAAATAAATGGATGCAAAGAAGACCAAGTTACTGCTTTGCAAATTTAATCAACTGAAGCTTCATTCTTGAAAACCCAAGATATGGCAACTAATCTAGTAGAATGAGCTGTAATACGCTGAAGCAGAGACTGCCCCGCCTTCAAATAAGCCTTGTGATTCTAAATCTTCAACCAAGATGCCAAAGAAATGGCAAAGGCTTTCTGACCTTTTCTGAAACCAGAACAAATAACAAATAGACTAGAAGTCTTTCAGAAATATATAGTAACCTCAACATAATATTTCAAAGCTCTTACCATATCCAAAGAATGAAAAAACCTTTTAGAAGTATTCTTAGGATTAGGACATAAGGAAGAAACAATAATTTCCCTAGATGATGTTAGAATTCACAATTTAAAGCAAAACAATTAAAAACAAAGTCCACAAGACAGCTTATCTTGATGGAAAATTAGATAATGAGACTCACAATAGATAGCAGACAATTCAGAAAACTCTTCTAGCAGAAGATATAGCCAAAAGAAATAACACTTTCTAAACTTTCTAAAGTAGATACAAATCCAAAGAATGCATAGGCCCAAAAGAAGAGCCTGCAACATCTTAAAAACCAAATTGAGACTCCAAGAAGGAGAAATTGATTTAATAACAGGCTTGAAACGAATCAAAACCTGAACAAAACAGTGAATATCAGAAAGCTTAGCAATCTTTCTATGAAATAAGACAGAAAGAGCAGAGATTTGTCAATCAAAGTATTTGCAGACAAAACCTTTTATCCAAACTATCCTGAATACGCAGTAAAATCCTAGGAATTCAAAAGAATTCCAAGAATAATCATGAGTGGAACCCCATGAAATATAGGTTTTCATGATAAATTTTCCTTGAAACAGACTACGAGCCTGTATCATAGAATTAATTACTGAATCACAGAATCCTCTATGACTTAAGAACTAAGCATTTAATTTATATGCCTTCAAATTCAGAGATATGAAATCCTGATGGAAAAATGATCTTGGAGATCCCCTTGGAAAAAGAACCAGAGATGGAAAATTTTAAGCAGATTGGTAAAACCAAGGAACTGGCCTTATACAAATAAATGATAATAATAATAATTATTCAGAATACTTCTGTATTTTCTTTTAAGATCTGAAGTAAAGCATTAATAATAGTATAGCACATAACATGAAGAACGTCACCACTTGTGCACTATCGGCTTAGCTCTCAAGCGATTTTTGACATGAATTTTACCGTGCATTCCACTTAACATTCAGGTATTAGTTATTTCTTTGTCCATTACATTTTGTTCCCCATTTCTTTTGGATGTTTCGGATTCCGTTAAATGTCAGAATCTGTATAAATTCGGATAAATCTGTAATCTTCTGAGGCTTAATGCACATATCTAGATGATACTGTGGTAGGCTCAAAAGTGTGCATGTCTTCTGTTAGTGTTGAAGAGAAGGGTAGTTTGTAATATCATAACTGATATTAACTAACAACCCTCCAGATTAAGATTGTCACCCTTTGTTCTGATGTTCTTTCTGTGAAATAAATCTTCTATCCTCATCTTTGATAAACCTTTTAATATACTTTAATTTTTCTTTCATTATGCATTTTCTGGAACAGGGAGTTGGGAGGGGGGTTGTTGGCTTTGATCAATCGGTGTTTGGTGGGCAGAGGCTGCAATGAGTGTGTACAGTTGAGTGTGTACAGTGGATAGGACAGGGTGTGGAATGGGAGTTGGCAAGTTTGTGTGGAGTTTGGGTGTACCACACCCAGGAGAAGCCTACCATGGTTGTGTCATTGGCGTGGATTGGTGTAGCCAGGTTATGTTGTAGGTGGATTGGGTAATCTTTAGAATACAGGATGTCCACTTTAATGGGGGAGAAGAAAGTGAGCAATGTGTGACAATCCTGCGATATCCAAGAAGACTGTGAGGTATATCACCTTCCTTCTATCTCCACTGAAATCTGTACATAGTAAAGTCTTTCCTTGGAAGATTTTTTTTTTTTTAATCCACTTACCATTTCATCAGATAGAGGGTTAACTGCACACATATTTTTTTATTCTGAATATTGCACTGTGTTTATTGGTATTACCAGGATACTTCATATGATGAGCACTATGTGTTTTTTTTTTTCAGTTCTTAAACGGACACTAAAGTTGTAAGAGAGTGTATTATTTACTTCAATTATCAAATTGTGCAGAAGGTAACAGCTCATATAGAGCATGTGCAAACGTTCAACATGTATATGAGTCTGTGATTAGCTGCTGGCAGCCACATGACTCAGGGTGTTGGCAAATTAAAGGAAATTTTAAGTGTGATTGCATTGTCTTTTTATTGTGCACTTTTTGATTATGCATTTCTACTGTATTTAATGGTCCTTTTAACTACAGTACTTTTTTGCTTTATCACAGGGAATACAAAGCTTCTAATCCCAAATACCTTTAAATAAAAATGTTTTTTTAACCCAGCTGGGCATTCTCAAACAGAAATCAAAACATTATCTATTCTCATTGGTACAATTTATATTTTAATTGTATAACTCTTTTTCTTTCTTTTTCTTTTTTCTAAATATTTTTCTTATTATCTGTGTATCTATATATAATTTTGTGCAGTATGAGTCATAAAATATTTTATTTTTAAAATGTACAAAGCATTTTTATCCCAACAACTATAAATTAATAAATGTGCAGATTTTGTTGACAAATTAATAGTAATACAGCCATTGCGTTGTTCAGTGTTTTTATTATTATCAGTTACTACTAAATGTGTTTTATGAATTATTCATAAATAAACAAAGTACAGAAACCATGTATTCTTTAAACAGTTTTTTGCCTTTTTTATAATTTTCCAATAAGCTTCTAAATAATATAGAAAGTTGATTATTTTGTATAATTTAGGCTCATCTGTTGATTTTATTTGCGTTAATATTTTAGAGCCATGGATTTCCCATTTGGATTCTTCATTTCTTGGCACTACCACCACCATGGCTGACTTGACCACCTTGACTACCACCTCCATAGCTCACTTGACCTCCAAAGCCTCCACCACTGCCATAACTACCTTGTCCTCCACCACTCTGCTGGCAAGGATCAACTACACCTGAAAAAGAATGAATTTGAATAGAGATGAATTAAATTATTATTCATCTTGGAAAAAATATAATACAATTATGTAAAACATTATTTCCCACATCAAAGGGCAAAGAGGTTCTGTCCATGTGTCCCAGATTATCAAAGATAGGCAGATAATATTATAGATTACATGTAAATATTACATGTAGATGATAGATAGAAAGATTTCCATCAGAATACCACTAGCAGAAGATAAACAGGAACCTCCACACCCGTACCCCTCTTGTATCTGGTAATAAAACAGTTTATAAGAACACTCTCTATTGTTAGACCCACACATAAATCTGTTTAAGGATAATCTATACATCCTTAAAATCATTTCTAATAAACTTTACTGGGCAGCCCAGGATATTGAACAAATAACATAAGACAATGTTTAGTGTAGTATAAACATTTGACCAGATGCCACTTTGCAAATATAGACTACACTGCTAATGAAAATTGTGACCCTGATAGTAAAATGTATTTATTTAAAAGACACACTTTAAACATTACAAAGTTAATCATATAATGTAAATCTTTTAAATCATATACTTTCAAAAGCTTTTTAATCTAATACTGCAACTTTGTTGTTGTATTTCCTACATATCTTCACTGTCACCCTTTAATTATTTAAATCATTTTTTACTTTTTCCTACCTGTACATTGGCTAACTTGACCACTTTGACTACCACCTCCATAGCTCACTTGACCTCCAAAGCCTCCACCACTGCCATAACTACCTTGTCCTCCACCACTCTGCTGGCAAGGATCAACTACACCTGAAAAAGAATGAATTTGAATAGAGATGAATTAAATTATTATTCATCTTGGAAAAAATATAATACAATTATGTAAAACATTATTTCCCACATCAAAGGGCAAAGAGGTTCTGTCCATGTTTCCCAGATTATTAAAGATAGGCAGATAATATTATAGATTACATGTAAATATTACATGTAAATGATAGGTAGATAGATAGATAGATATATATATAGATAGATTTCCATCAGAATACCACTAGCAGAAGATAAACAGGAACCTCCAACCCCGTACCCCTCTTGTGTCTGGTAATAAAACAGTTTATATGAACACTCACTATTGCTAGACCCACACATAAATCTGTATAAGAATAATCTATACATCCTTAAAATCATTTCTAATAAACTTTACTGGGCAGCGCAGGATATTGAACATAGAACATAAGACAATGTTTAGTGTAGTATAATCATTTGACTAGATGCCACTTTGCAATTATAGACTACACTGCTAATGAAAATTGTGACCCTGATAGTAAAACGTATTTATTTAAAAGATACACTTTAAACATTACAAAGTTAATCATATACTGTAAATCTTTAAAATCATATACTTTCAAAAGCTTTTTAATCTAATACTGCAACTTTGTTGTTGTATTTCCTACATATCCTCACTGTCACCCTTTAATTATTTAAATCATTTTTTACTTTTTCCTACCTGTACATTGGCTGACTTGACCACCTTGACTACCACCTCCATAGCTCACTTGACCTCCAAAGCCTCCACCACTGCCATAACTACCTTGTCCTCCACCACTCTGCTGGCAAGGATCAACTACACCTGGAAAACAATGAATTTGAATAGATATGAATTAAATCATTATTCATCTTGGAAAAAATCTAATACAATTATGTAAAACATTATTCCCCACATCAAAGGGCAAAGAGGTCCTGTCCATGTTTCACAGATTATAAAAGATAACAGACAATATTATAGATTACATGTAAATATTACATGTAGATGATAGATAGATTTCCATGCTATCAGACTACCACTAGCAGAAGATAAACAGGAACCTCCACACCCCGTACCCCTCTTGTATCTGGTAATAAAACAGTTTATATGAACACTCACTATTGCCAGACCCACACATAAATCTGTTTAAGAATAATCTATACATCCTTAAAATCATTTCTAATAAACTTAACTGGGCAGCCCAGGATATTGAACATAGAACATAAGACAATGTTTAGTGTAGTATAAACATTTGGCCAGATGCCACTTTGCAATTATAGACTACCCTGCTAATGAAAATTGTGACCCTGATAGTAAAACATATTTATTTAAAAGACACACTTTAAACATTACAAAGTTAATCATATATTGTAAATCTTTTAAATCATATACTTTCAAAAGCTTTTTAATCTAATACTGCAACTTCATTGTTGTATTTCCTCTATATCCTCACTGTCACCCTTTAATTATTTAAATCATTTTTTACTTTCTCCTACCTTTTTGAGTTGAGATGTTGACGTTTTGGCATGGATCAACTGTAACACAAGCTGAAAATAGAAAAGAAAAACAACATGAATATTTATACTTTAATTGATAAGGAGAGGAAAAACCTAAATCTTCACAGGTTATTAAAGGAGAATTTGCTTTGACCAGCAACTTTATGTAGAATAAGTTACTAACTGTTGCTCAGATAAAAAGTTTCTTTCTAAAAATACAATTTATGCCCCAAGGTGTGGACTTTGTTTTTGCACCAAAAGGAACTGCATTTGCTTAGAGTAAAATTAGATCAGTGTTTCAGAATGCAAAATTAAATTTGCTCATTAATCAAGGGTGCTTCATAAAAGAATAATTAAGAAATGTTGTGAATTAACCAGTGAAATAGGTTAGATACATTAAAACAAAACTACATTTTATATTCGTTGTTGCTTTTCCTTTAATAAAAATAAAAAATAGTTTATATTTTGTAAGAATACTCTAGACAAAAACAATATATAGCATCACACATTAAACATAAAAAGTGTAGGCACTTTATTATTAGATATGTGGTCAGACAAAAAAAAATGTTTTGGGGCAAATCATTTGTGATGAAAAAAAAAATGTCTTTTATCACAAAATTCTTTAACAGGGTCCTTGAAAAATCTATTTGTTTACTATTTCCTAGGAAAACATAATCAGGGAAGCAGAGGAGCAGCTGTAAAAAAAGCTTAAACTTAAGGTAAAATAGTAGCAAGTGATAGTGCTACATGCCAGCAGCAGCACTCATTTTTCTTTTTCTTTTTTGTGTAAATGGGCCATGCTGGCTATAAACAAAAATGAAGCTTACATACTTATTTTCTGACATTGGGATCAATCAACTAGCAAGGACATTGCTAAATATTTATTAAATTGTGTACTTTTGAACTTTTGAAACCTTTCTCACCTAAAAAATAAAAATATAACTTTTTGAAGTCTTTGTTGTCTCCAGAAAAGCCGTTCTTACTTTAAGAGTAACACTTTTAACCACACAAATGAATAAACCACATTATGTTGCATGCATTTTATTAGTTTGTTTCCCAAGGCTGTTTGTTTATTTTTTTAAGATGAATGTGATATCTTCTAATTAAATCTAAAAAAATAATGTGATATCAAAAGTTTCAAGTCAATGGGCTTTATTTCTCACCAGCCTCACAGTTAGTAGGCAGCAATATGCTGCCTACATTTAACATTGTACAAGAATGATGCAAGAGGGGCCTGTCAATCATCCAGATCAGGATGATCGGGATTGGTGGCGCAAAGGTTAAGTAGCAGCGGGAATCAGGCACATGAGCCTGAAACGTTGGGGCTATACCAGCTTGATAAATGGAGCCCTGTATTTTTAAAACACAATATATAAATGTAAGTTCTGCAAACACAGTGCAGTAGCAAGATGTAAGCATGAGGAAATATTTTAGATACCTATCATTTTTAGATTTCTTAAAATGTATTTGGAACAATTCACAAAATAAAGAAAAAATAGGACAAAGACAAATTACTTAACCAAGTTACAAAGGGACACGTAAGACCAAAAGAGCTTATATCAACTAGTTATTTGTTGTTTTATATAAAGCACCATATAAAATAATTAATGCGCCATTTCATAGAGCATATACAATTACAAAAAAATATACAGTTTTTTAAGCCTTTTGTTTTTTGTTGTTGCTATTTTTAGTTTTTTTTTTTAAATTAGGCATTTTGCATTCATCCAGACTCTTAAATCAAATATCAAATATAAAAAAGATTATATTTATGTATATACATCACAACTCCAGTGTTTAAAGCTGTTGAAAAAATTATATATGACTAATCCCATCTGAAAAGAAAAATAAATTAATTAATACACAGCAACTTACGGTTAGCTTTGTATCCTCCACCACCTCCTCCTCCACCTCCTCCTCCACCTCCACCACCACAACCACCTTTAACTCCAGACATAATTATGGTAACCACCGTTCTGCAAGGGGATGTGCCTGTGGAGTTTTGTGCCTTTGCTTTTATAGAGAAATCAAACCTATTTGAGATGCATATCATTATTTTGTTTTATTGACAGACCAATGAAATCCTTGTACAAACATCTATAATTGAATGTTTCAAAGTCAATCAATTTATTTTCTCTAATGCCATAACAGGGTGTATCTCATTTCTGTATATTTAGTTTTATTCCAGAAATGAATGGTGCAGTGCTTTGCTAATCTTATTTGTGAGTCATAACTATTATATTATTAGAACGTTGGCTAATTCATATGTGTCAGAATTCTTAAATGTATTAATAAATTAAGCTCTGTTCTCCTGCAGGATTTTTTATTCAGGTATAAATAACTTCTAGTCCAGAAAAAGACAATTCAATCCATATTACAACTTTTCCTGAGACAAATAGGTTATTATAGAAATTTAATTTTAATAAATAAATATGTTTTGGAAAAAAAATGTAAGATAATAAAAATATCCATTTAAAAATATTTTTCAGGGGGCGGAGTCTGGCCACGCAGGGAGATGGCCGCTTTCTAAATAGGCTCCTAATACCCATGTAAGCAAAACACCCAAAACCTGGCATATTCCCTCTCCCCCCTTACCAACTAGCAAAGGGCATGTAAGCTGAATTCTTGGGGAGCCCTCCGGTCACACTAAAAAGTAATATAAACTAACCGGTACATCACGCCAAGAACCCTGCGCTGCATCAGAAAACCACGCGGCCTTGCAGAGACACCAGCTATGACGACCGGCGAAAAGGCCGGTAAAGTACCCACCCTGCCCTGATCTCTCTCGAGGCAAAGACAGACAAGAGGAGGTAGACATTGACAGCGGAGTAGGTAAAAACCTCACCGCTGCTAGCTCAATTACGCTAGAGAGAGCATCCGCTCCTGTGACAAACTTCTCAAGCAGCGGCCTCCATTTTCCTTGCGGTCCCGGCAGGGACTTGTTACAGATTGCAAAAGACCTCTCCTGCCTGAGGTAAGGATTAACAGTTAGTGCATACCCTCCAGATTTACACATGGTTGGACATAAAAGGACATATTAGGCTGGCACCGGTTGTAATAAGAAGGGCAGCTTTTGAGTAACGCTTCCCTTTAGTATACACTCTCACTGACAACACTTGGGCAGAAACTTGGATAACATTGTACCAGCATTACACACTATCCCTTTTCCAACCATTGAAACAGTGGGATAAATAGACTGCGAGCTCATAAGACATACACACTACCCAGAGCTGCATAGGATGTGACTTTTCAGAGATTGTATTGCATACTCTTAGAGAAGATCTGTGATATATACTGAAAATACATTACTAAGCTGTGAAATCCATTCTGTCTACGGTAGAGAGATATTCTCTACTCCCACTGTTCTTGTTCCTAATGTGATGCCTTGTAAAAGGCAGAATAAGGCTGGGAAACCTATCAATTCTAACTCCCTCAGTCATTTTCTTAAGCCTGCAGAACCTAAACCTACCAATACACAAGGCAACATGGCTGACAATCACATACCCGTGCCAGCCACTTCTGTACAAAATGACACCCCCTCACCCTCCTTTGTTACAAAACAAGATATCCAACACCTATCATCTAAGGAGGATGATAGGAAGGAGATGAGAAATCTATTTGGAGATCTGCGAAAGGATTTGAGTGCCTTAGACAACAGAGTCCTAAAGATAGAAGAACAGCACAACGCCCTCTCCGTTAACATTCAAAATAACTCAACGGAACTGCAGAATCAATCTGACCACCTACACTTCCTAACTGATAAATTGGAGGATCTGGATAATTGCTGTAGGCGAAACAATCTCAGATTTAGAGGAATATCGGAATCCATTCATCCACCGGTAATTGAAGGCTATTTACAAGCTCTTTTTAGGGTTATTAAGGGATCCCCAGCTGCACAGGAGATTCCTATAGAAAGGGCTCACAGAGCTCTCAGATCAAAGCCTCCACCTAAAGCTCCACCGAGAGACATAATAGTGAAGTTCCTTAGCTTCAAAGATAAGGAGGACATTCTAAAGTGTGCCAGAGCGAAACATCCTATATTCCATGCGGGAGAAGAAATACAAATTTTCTCAGACCTTTCTCTGGCAACTTTAGAGAAAAGGCGTGAACTTTCTCATATAACCTCACACCTCCGTAAACATAAAGTACAGTATAGATGGGGCTTCCCAGTCTCCATTATTGTTATTCACAACAGCAGGACTCTCATCTACAGACCTGGATCTGACCCCCAACTCTTCTTCAAGGATCTAAATCTGCCAGACTCTACTGATAGAAGGACATTATTCCAAGGGAGGATGCATCTGCTCCTACAAGGAACTTAATCCCTACCACATAGATAAGTACCCCCTTCTTTTGTTTAAACCTTGATAACTGCTTGAAAATGACATATAGGGGATATTCTGTCCCCGCAAGGGGTAAGGGGCAAGAGTGTGTTACAACTCCCACACACTTATAACGCTGAAAGGACTTTTGTCTTTATACTTCTGGTTGAATTGTTCTATATTAATTATTGGTTTAGCAATGCATGAGTGATAGGCTATGTACCTTGTAAGTTCTTTTTTATATTCTGCTTATACATTCTATTTACAAGAAGGCCAACAGAGAGGTTATGGCTTGCAGAGTTACTTTAAATGTTAATATGATGTTGGGCTTATACCCTAAGTCCTTAGACAATAATGCTCCTATATTAGAAATATGTAACTCCATCAACACATTGCTCTTTCCCCCCCATTTAGCTCCTACAAGGAACTTAATTTCAACCACATAGTTAGGTTTCCCTCCTATTGTTCAATTCTAGATAACACCTTAAAAACATTATGTAAGGGATAAACTGTCCCCGCAAGGGGTAAATGGCAAATGTGTGATGCAATTCTCACACACTTGTAATGTTGAAAGGACTTTGGGTTTTATATTTCTGGTTAAATTGTTCTATGTTAATTACTGATTAATCAACACAAGAGTAATATGCTATACACCTTGAATGTTTCTTTATATATTGTTTATATGTTTACATTTTCTACTTACAAGAAGGCCGACGGAAAGGTTATGGCTTGCAGAATCAATATTATATCTATATGTTAGCCTGCTGTTGAGCAAACACTTCAAGTCCTTAGACAATATTGCCCCTTATATTAGAAATATGTATTAACATTGACATAATGCTCTTTCCCCCTCACCCCTGGGTATGTGACCTTCAATCCTCCCCTCGCCACCCATAACGCTCCCCCCCCCAATCCCATTGCCTCATCCTCCCTCTCCATCCCATCCTTCCCTTTTTTATCCTTCCTTTTCCCTCCCTCCCCTTCCCCCTCCTCCTCTTCCCCCCCTCCCCCTCCTCCTCCCCTCCCCCTTCCCCCTCCTTCTTCCCCTCCTCCCCCTCCCTCTTTCCCCTTTTCCTGTCCACTCCTTCCCCTTTCCCCCCATTCCTTTTCCTCCCCCCCACTCTTTCCATATTCTTCTTCCCCCCCCCTGGTCTCCCTTTCTTCATCCCGATGGGCAATTATACCAACAGAAAGGGCAGACATGTTCGTGATACTATAGCGCGTCCATTGATTTTGATGACTTTACCCCCAAAGATAATGCGTATAAAGTATGCCATATACCGTTACTCGATCCATCCCACTGCCCACTATCCCCGCCCCTTCTTCAGCTCCTTCCCCCTCCCTATAGGTCAACCTCCTCCCTCCCCCAAATGCCAGGTTTCATCTAACAATTATAATATCATTAAATTTTATTAGCTACACATGGGTATACTACCTCCATTAGGTTAAGTTCTTACTCAATTTTAAGGTCATTGTTTACTTTTCTGTATTTAAAAAGCAACAAGGAAAAAAGCACTTCAAAACAGAACAGAAAACTTTTCTTTTCTTGCTTCCCTCTCTACACTATTACCATATTTGTTGTTATAACTCCGAGATATACTGAATAGTGAAAACCTTCCTGTTTCCTCAACTGTCTACCTACCTCTCTCTACCCTTTTTTTTTTTTCTCCCTCTCCCACCTCCTAAAGCTCAAAAATGCACCCCAAAGTTAGCAAATTGCAGGACCATACCATACAAATAACCACTATAAATGCGAAGGGGTTGAATAACCCTGGTAAACGCTCCATTGCGTTTCGAGAGCTGAATAAATTAAATAGCCACGTTCTAATGCTCCAGGAGACCCATTTTCAGAAAGGCAGGGAGCCCAAATGGCATAATACACATTACCTCGTAGCATATTTCGCTTCAGGACCGGATAAACGAGCTGGAGTCGCCATTCTTATACACAAGACACTCCCACTACAAATTACTCACACTGAAAGGGATCCCGAAGGGCGTTTTATCTTACTAAGAGGCCTTCTGTACGGACACCAAATAACATTCCTTAATATATATGCCCCCAATCAAGCACAAGCGGGGTTCTTTAAAAAAATAGCTAATGTAATTCTAGACTACTCTCAGGGAATAATTTTCACTGCAGGAGATTTTAATGTATCACTTGAACCATCCCTGGACTCTTCTAGAGGAATGTCCAGTGCGACTAAAGCCACTCTGAAATTTATCAAAGGCACCCTTCAAAACCTCACACTTCACGACACATGGAGAACTCTCCATCCCTCAGACAAGGATTTCACTTTCTACTCCAGCCCTCACAATTGCTACACCAGAATTGATCATATTTTCACTGACACACAGGGCCTTTCAATTGTCTGTGACTGCGAAATTGGTCCTATAACCTGGTCAGATCATGCCCCAGTCACGTGTAGAGTCCTCTGGCCAGATATCCCCATAGCAGCTAGGATATGGAGAATGGACGACTCCTTATTAAACGACCCTTTACTGCTAGAGGAAATTCAAAAAGACATAAAAGAATACTTTACAATTAACTCCCAATCTTCCACCTCCCATCAAGTTGAATGGGAAGCACATAAAACAGTCATTAGAGGGACATTAATAAAACAAAAATCCAAGCTAAACAGGCAAGCTAGGGAAAAACACTCGAACCTATTACAGAGAGTTAGCACACTAGAAACTAAACACAAAAACAACCCCTCAGACGATACAACTCTACACGACCTCACGGACGCAAGACTAGCGCTGAAACAACACCTGACAGAGACTCACCAACGCAAAGCACTATACCTCAAACAGTTTTACTACGAAGGTGGGAATAAACCGGGCAGAATACTAGCTAGAAACTTGAAAAGGAAGCAATTAAACACATACATTCATTCTCTCACCACCCCAGAGGGGCAAACAGTTAAGGATAGCTCCAAAATTGCCGCAACCTTCAGAAAATTCTATAACACACTCTACAATATAGACGTAGCTAACACTCAAGACACCCTACCTTATGAAGAAAAATCTAACCTTTACTTTAAAGATTTAGGTCTCCCAACCCTAGACAAGAAAGCAGCAGAAACACTAGCGGCCCCTATATCAGGAGAGGAACTCCACCAAGCTATCTCAGACTCCCCTTCAAATAAGAGCCCAGGACCCGACGGGTTCACATCAAAATACTATAAAAAATGTGAAGGAGCGTTAGCAGCACACATGTTAAACCTATTTAATAATCTTAGAGAAGACCCCAAGCTATCACAGAGATTACTAGAAGCACATATTACAGTGCTAGCCAAACCAGGCAAACCAGCTACATGCCCAGGAAACTTCAGACCAATATCATTAATAAATTCGGACATGAAGATACTAGCAAAGATCTTAGCAAATAGACTAAACAAATTTTTACCCACCTTGATTTCTAATGATCAGGTAGGATTCATACCTGGAAGGGAAGCTAGGGACAATGTAATCAAAGTCATTCAACTAACAAACCATGCTAGAGTAGAAGGGGTCCCAATGGTACTATTCTCGACAGACGCAGAAAAGGCCTTTGATAGGGTCAGTTGGTCTTTTCTACAAGATGCAGTGAGAGAAATGGGAATACCAGAACCATTCTTAAACATGTCTATGGCCCTATACTCAGCCCCTAACGCTAGGGTACGAGTTAATGGCACTCTGTCAGACCCCTTCTACATCAAAAACGGGACCAGACAGGGATGCCCGTTATCTCCCCTATTGTTTGCCATATCCATCGAAATACTTGCTCAAAAAATCAGGAAAAATTCCAAAATTAAGGGGATAACTGTTGGGGACACAGAATTCAAACAGGCACTATATGCAGATGACATCCTCTTCACTCTTACCGAGGCGGAGACCTCATTACCTGAATTACTAAAAGAATTAAAGTCATATGGAGAAGTGTCTAACTTCCTTCTTAATCTAAATAAATCGGAGCTGTTAAATGTTAATACCCAAAATCACCATATACAAAAATTAAAGGAACTATACAATATCCCTGTAGCCCAACACAAGCTCAAATACCTAGGGGTGTTTTTGACACCCTCCGTACAAGACCTTTTTAAGCATAATTATATCCCACTAAAAAATGAAATAATTAGAGACCTTTCAAGCTGGAAAAACAAACCCCTATCGTGGTTGGGGAGGATTGGTGTAATTAAAATGAATCCTATACGTTCTACAAGCGCTCCCAATACCATTGCACGAAGGATACATTAAACAACTACAATCCATAATTGAGAGTTACATATGGGTCAACCTAAAACCTAGAGTTCCACGTAAAACCATGTATATGGCAAGGGACGGGGGAGGCCTGGGAATACCTAATTTAATGGCTTACAGAAGGGCGATTTTCCTTCAACACATAGTGGAATGGTCCCACAATACTAATCACAAGGCATGGATACATCTAGATAGACAAATCTTCATGAGGAATAATGTAGGCACATTGGCATGGTCCCTCCCATCACATAGACCAAAACAGTTATATAAATACACAATGACTGCCGAAACTCTAGCTGAATGGGATAAACTTTTAGCTACTAGCATACAAACCTCAACCAGGTGGTCCCCACTTACACCCATAATCAAAAATACGGATCTCCCATACTGGAAGATGGGATTCCAGGTCAAGCAACCATATAACCTCAAAACAGGAACTATGCAGTTCCTAACCGAAAATAACACCACTAAATCACAGGCTCAGTTAATGGAAACTCACAAAGAAATTTTCTCTTCATGGTTTAGGTATAGCCAACTACGCCATTACATCTCTCATCACAAACACAGGAAGGACATGGGAAGTGGACTTACACCCTTTGAAAAACTTTGCACCCTAACAGACACCCCCAGACACCTAATATCCTTACTATATAAACTGACTCTGCTAGACGACCCCACTACACTCCCATCTTACACACTAGCTTGGAATAAAGAATTACAACACGAAATAGATTGCGACTCTTGGCTTAGCGCCTTTACACTCACAAAACGTTCCTCTGTATCTGCTACTATACAAGAAATTCACATAAAATTCTTGAGTCGCTGGTATCTGACCCCTTCGAGGATCCATAAAATATATCCCTCAGCAAACAACAAGTGTTGGAGAGGCTGTGGCGAAGAAGGTACCCTGGTTCATATCTGGTGGTCCTGCCCCAGACTACAAAAGTTCTGGTCGGAAGTCTTTACTTATATATCAGATTTGCTAGGAACTCACATACCAAACTCACCAGAGAGCATCCTGTTTTGCTCTCTACCTAAATTAAAAGACCCTACCAAACTAGCTCTCCTCCTGATAATGCTAACAGGTGCAAAAAAACTAATACCCCAAAGGTGGAAGAAACAATGTGTTCCATCTATACCTGAGTGGAAACACCAAGTCTCAGAGATCATTACCTTAGAAAGATATCATTACCTTAAAATAGAAAAATTAGAAACCCATGAACTGATCTTGGGAACCTGGAATAAGACAATATGAGCTAAATACCCATCCCCTTCCTTCCTTCCCCCCCCTTTTTTTTTCTCCTCTCTCCCTCTCTCGACCTCCCCCTTCTCGCTTCTCTACCACTTCCCCTCCTTTCCTCCCCCTGCCATTTCCTTCTCAGATACCCTCACGGTTTGCACATATACTCTGTTAAATGTAATTTTTTGTTCTTTACCTCTTGTATATTCATTTACTTATGTAGTCCAAATTGGACACAGAATAGATGCTTGTAAATGGAAGAATAACTTCAAAATGTCTATATAATGTTGCACATTCTTTTTGTATTTTTCTGACTTATAAATGTTTGTATCTTGAAATTACATCAATAAAGCTTTTGAAAAAAAAAAAAAATTTCAAAGAATTTTATTTCAGATTTTAAAAGATTATATTTATGCAAATATAAAAATGTGTTAATCAAATATATCAGTCTACAATTCATTGAATGTTTGAGCAGATTGTCTTTATCCCCATCTCAGCTGATGTGTAACCAACCTTAAAAGCAACCCTTCTATATTACTGTGTTACCAACAATATAAGCATCCCCTTCTATATTACTGTGCTACCAACCATATAAACATCCCCTACTATATTACTGTGTTACCAACCTTATAAGCATCCCCTTCTATATTACTGTGTTACCAACCATATAAACATTCCCTTCTATATTACTGTGTTATCAACCATATAATCATCCCCTTCTATATTACTGTGCTACCAACCATATAAATATCCCCTTCTATATTACTGTGTTACCAACCATATAAGCATCCCATTCTATATTACTGTGTTACCAACCATATAATCATCCCCTTCTATATTACTGTGCTACCAACCATATAATCATCCCCTTCTATATTACTGTGTTACCAACCATATAATCATCCCCTTCTATATTACTGTGTTACCAACCATAAAATCACCCCCTTCTATATTACTGTGTTACCAACCATATAATCATCCCCTTCTATATTACTGTGCTACCAACCATATAAACATCCCCTTCTATATTACTGTGTTACCAACCATATAAGCATCCCCTTCTATATTACTGTGTTACCAACCATATAAACATCCCCTTCTATATTACTGTGTTACCAACCATATAAGCATCCCCTTCTATATTACTGTGTTACCAACCATAAAATCACCCCCTTCTATATTACTGTGTTACCAACCATATAATCATCCCCTTCTATATTACTGTGCTACCAACCATATAAACATCCCCTTCTATATTACTGTGTTACCAACCATATAAGCATCCCCTTCTATATTACTGTGTTACCAACCATATAAACATCCCCTTCTATATTACTGTGTTACCAACCATATAAGCATCCCCTTCTATATTACTGTGTAACCAACCTTAAAAGTATCCCCTTCTATATTACTGTGTTACCAACCATATAAGCATCCCCTTCTATATTACTGTGTTACCAACCTTATAAGCATCCCCTTCTATATTACTGTGTTACCAACCTTAAAAGCATCCCCTTCTATATTACTGTGTTACCAACCTTATAAGCATCCCCTTCTATATTACTGTGTTACCAACCTTAAACGCATCCCCTTCTATATTACTGTGCTACCAACCTTATAAGCATCCCCTTCTATATTACTGTGTTACCAACCATATAAGCATCCCCTTCTATATTCCTTTGTTACCAACCTTAAAAGTATCCCCTTCTATATTAGAGTTACCAACAATATAAGCATCCTCTTCTATATCACTGTGTTACCAACCATATACGCATCCCCTTCTATATCACTGTGTTACCAACCTTACTAGCATCCCCTTCTATATTACTGTGTTACCAACCATATAAGCATCCTCTTCTATATCACTGTGTTAACAACCATATAAGCATCCCCTTTTACATTACTGGTTTACCAACCATATAAGCATCCCCTTCTATATCACTGTGTTATCAACCATATACGCATCCCCTTCTATATTACTGTTACCAACCATATTAACATCCCTTTCTATATTACTGTTTTAGCAACCATATAAGCATCCCCTTCTATATTACTGTGTTACCAACAATATAAGCATCCCCTTCTATATTACTGTGTTACCAACCTTATAAGCATCCCCTTCTATATTACTGTGTTACCAACATTATAAGCATCCCCTTCTATACTACTGTGTTACCAACCTTATAAACATCCCCTTCTATATTACTGTGTTACCAACCTTAAAAGCACCCCCTTCTATAATACTGTGTTACCAACCTTATAAGCATCCCTTTCTATATTACTGTGTTACCAACCTTATAAACATCCCCTTCTATATGACTGTGTTACCAACCTTATAAACATCCTCTTCTATATTACTGTGTTACCAACCTTATAAAAATCCCCTTCTATATTACTGTGTTACCAACCTTATAAACATCCCCTTCTGTATTAATGTGTTACCAACCTTATAAACATCCCGTTCTATATTACTGTGTTACCAACCTTATAAGAATCCGCTTCTATATTACTGTATTACCAACCTTAAAAGCACCCACTTCTATAATACTGTGTTACCAACCTTATAAACACCCCCTTCTATATTACTGTGTTACCAACCTTATAAACATCCACTTCTATATTACTGTGTTACCAACCTTAAAAGCATCCCCTTCTATATTACTATGTTACCAACCACATGTAATAGGTTGTTAGAGTCTATTTACAAAACTGAGGTAAATAACCAATAGTAATAGGCACAGAGAATACGCCCCATATCTGACCAATCAGATCACAAGAAACTCGGGAATCATAACGAAACACTAAACAAAATAAAATACACTAAACTTTATATACTTAAGATACAAGCTCCCAATTCCACTTAGAATAATATAAGGGCAACAGATAAGTCTTTCACATATTGACACAAATTAATTATCGCCACCCGAAACCGGAAGTGGGAAACTGCACTTCCGGTAGTACGAAAAAATGAAAAACTAACAATTGAACAAGGGTATAAAAAGACCCAAAGAATTAGCTAAAACCAGTCTTGATAAAGGTCAATGCATGACCGAAACGCGTCGACTGGTAAGTGATACTCTGATAGGGATCTATTTTGTAAAACGTCTGCACTATTATTGTTCTTGTTTTTTTGACAGAAAGGATCAATATGGCAGAATACTGAACTGACCGATTGGGTCATCACTTAAGAGTCCTATTTGCACCTCACACTTGGGAGAAATAACACTGGGAGAAAAACCACTGCATCTCATTTGGGACATACAAGTACATTTTTTTCAATTCTGACATTCTCCATGGTTGTACGACTGTTCACATTTTTCAGGATTTTTTTCATCATTTTTTTCATTTTTTATTTATTCCAATTTTTGTTGTTGATTTAGAGTTTGCCATCATGTTATAACACTTGATTCACCTTTTATGTTGGATAAACACCACACAACTTTTTTAAGATTGTTTATTGTGTACAAAATTGTTAGTTTTACACTGTTCTTTTGTTAACGTTTGTTTCCACTATTCTTTCACCTTTATTTTGCCACACCTAATTTGGAGACTACGTTTTCAATCCATTCGACATTATTCCATTCATCTCTTGGCACTGTCAATTAATTTTAGACAGCGACCCCAGCAAAATTACATTCCAATACCCCTCAGCAGACACATTGTTTGTACCTAATTATTCTTCTATTTGAATATAACACTTATCACATACTAGACAGTCCACAAGACTGATCAAGTCAAGTATTGTATATCTATTTTTATAATTTGGTTTTAACATATTGTAAAATCTTGGATCCATGATTATATTTTAATGTGTTCTAGGTATATTTTTATTTCTGTTTTTTATATATTTTTAATGTGTTGAATAAATGATATATTACTCTTATACTTAGACCCGGCCTTTGTCTTTTTGGCGCTTTAATAACTCTCTCTCTAAGCATCCCCTTCTATATTACTGTGTTACCAACCTTATAAGCATCCCCTTCTATATTACTGTGTTACCAACATTATAAGCATCCCCTTCTATACTACTGTGTTACCAACCTTATAAACATCCCCTTCGATATTACTGTGTTACCAACCTTAAAAGCACCCCCTTCTATAATACTGTGTTACCAACCTTATAAGCATCCCTTTCTATATTACTGTGTTACCAACCTTATAAACATCCCCTTCTATATGACTGTGTTACCAACCTTATAAACATCCTCTTCTATATTACTGTGTTACCAACCTTATAAAAATCCCCTTCTATATTACTGTGTTACCAACCTTATAAGCATCCCTTTCTATATTACTGTGTTACCAACCTTATAAACATCCCCTTCTATATGACTGTGTTACCAACCTTATAAACATCCTCTTCTATATTACTGTGTTACCAACCTTATAAAAATCCCCTTCTATATTACTGTGTTACCAACCTTATAAACATCCCCTTCTATATTAATGTGTTACCAACCTTATAAACATCCCGTTCTATATTACTGTGTTACCAACCTTATAAGAATCCGCTTCTATATTACTGTATTACCAAACTTAAAAGCACCCACTTCTATAATACTGTGTTACCAACCTTATAAACACCCCCTTCTATATTACTGTGTTACCAACCTTATAAACATCCACTTCTATATTACTGTGTTACCAACCTTAAAAGCATCCCCTTCTATATTACTATGTTACCAACCTTAAAAGCACCCACTTCTATAATACTGTGTTACCAACCTTATAAGCATCCCCTTCTATATTACTGTTTTACCAACCTTATAAGCACCCCCTTCTATATTACTGTGTTACCAACCTTATAAACATCCTCTTCTATATTACTGTTACCACCCGTAAAAGCACCCCCTTCTATTATACTGTGATACCAACCTTATAAGCATCCCCTTCTATACTACTGTGTTACCAACCTTATAAACATCCCCTTCTATATTACTGTGTTACCAACCTTAAAAGCACCCCCTTCTATAATACTGTGTTACCAACCTTATAAGCATCCCTTTCTATATTACTGTGTTACCAACCTTATAAACATCCCCTTCTATATGACTGTGTTACCAACCTTATAAACATCCTCTTCTATATTACTGTGTTACCAACCTTATAAAAATCCCCTTCTATATTACTGTGTTACCAACCTTATAAACATCCCCTTCTATATTACTGTGTTACCAACATTATAAGCATCCCCTTCTATACTACTGTGTTACCAACCTTATAAACATCCGCTTCTATATTACTGTGTTACCAACCTTAAAAGCACCCCCTTCTATAATACTGTGTTACCAACCTTATAAGCATCCCTTTCTATATTACTGTGTTACCAACCTTATAAACATCCCCTTCTATATGACTGTGTTACCAACCTTATAAACATCCTCTTCTATATTACTGTGTTACCAACCTTATAAAAATCCCCTTCTATATTACTGTGTTACCAACCTTATAAACATCCCCTTCTGTATTAATGTGTTACCAACCTTATAAACATCCCGTTCTATATTACTGTGTTACCAACCTTATAAGAATCCGCTTCTATATTACTGTATTACCAACCTTAAAAGCACCCACTTCTATAATACTGTGTTACCAACCTTATAAACACCCCCTTCTATATTACTGTGTTACCAACCTTATAAACATCCACTTCTATATTACTGTGTTACCAACCTTAAAAGCATCCCCTTCTATATTACTATGTTACCAACCACATGTAATAGGTTGTTAGAGTCTATTTACAAAACTGAGGTAAATAACCAATAGTAATAGGCACAGAGAATACGCCCCATATCTGACCAATCAGATCACAAGAAACTCGGGAATCATAACGAAACACTAAACAAAATAAAATACACTAAACTTTATATACTTAAGATACAAGCTCCCAATTCCACTTAGAATAATATAAGGGCAACAGATAAGTCTTTCACATATTGACACGAATTAATTATCGCCACCCGAAACCGGAAGTGGGAAACTGCACTTCCGGTAGTACGAAAAAATGAAAAACTAACAATTGAACAAGGGTATAAAAAGACCCAAAGAATTAGCTAAAACCAGTCTTGATAAAGGTCAATGCATGACCGAAACGCGTCGACTGGTAAGTGATACTCTGATAGGGATCTATTTTGTAAAACGTCTGCACTATTATTGTTCTTGTTTTTTTGACAGAAAGGATCAATATGGCAGAATACTGAACTGACCGATTGGGTCATCACTTAAGAGTCCTATTTGCACCTCACACTTGGGAGAAATAACACTGGGAGAAAAACCACTGCATCTCATTTGGGACATACAAGTACATTTTTTCAATTCTGACATTCTCCATGGTTGTACGACTGTTCACATTTTTCAGGATTTTTTTCATCATTTTTTTCATTTTTTATTTATTCCAATTTTTGTTGTTGATTTAGAGTTTGCCATCATGTTATAACACTTGATTCACCTTTTATGTTGGATAAACACCACACAACTTTTTTAAGATTGTTTATTGTGTACAAAATTGTTAGTTTTACACTGTTCTTTTGTTAACGTTTGTTTCCACTATTCTTTCACCTTTATTTTGCCACACCTAATTTGGAGACTAAGTTTTCAATCCATTCGACATTATTCCATTCATCTCTTGGCACTGTCAATTAATTTTAGACAGCGACCCCAGCAAAATTACATTCCAATACCCCTCAGCAGACACATTGTTTGTACCTAATTATTCTTCTATTTGAATATAACACTTATCACATACTAGACAGTCCACAAGACTGATCAAGTCAAGTATTGTATATCTATTTTTATAATTTGGTTTTAACATATTGTAAAATCTTGGATCCATGATTATATTTTAATGTGTTCTAGGTGTATTTTTATTTCTGTTTTTTATATATTTTTAATGTGTTGAATAAATGATATATTACTCTTATACTTAGACCCGGCCTTTGTCTTTTTGGCGCTTTAATAACTCTCTCTCTAAGCATCCCCTTCTATATTACTGTGTTACCAACCTTATAAGCATCCCCTTCTATATTACTGTGTTACCAACATTATAAGCATCCCCTTCTATACTACTGTGTTACCAACCTTATAAACATCCCCTTCGATATTACTGTTTTACCAACCTTAAAAGCACCCCCTTCTATAATACTGTGTTACCAACCTTATAAGCATCCCTTTCTATATTACTGTGTTACCAACCTTATAAACATCCCCTTCTATATGACTGTGTTACCAACCTTATAAACATCCTCTTCTATATTACTGTGTTACCAACCTTATAAAAATCCCCTTCTATATTACTGTGTTACCAACCTTATAAGCATCCCTTTCTATATTACTGTGTTACCAACCTTATAAACATCCCCTTCTATATGACTGTGTTACCAACCTTATAAACATCCTCTTCTATATTACTGTGTTACCAACCTTATAAAAATCCCCTTCTATATTACTGTGTTACCAACCTTATAAACATCCCCTTCTATATTAATGTGTTACCAACCTTATAAACATCCCGTTCTATATTACTGTGTTACCAACCTTATAAGAATCCGCTTCTATATTACTGTATTACCAAACTTAAAAGCACCCACTTCTATAATACTGTGTTACCAACCTTATAAACACCCCCTTCTATATTACTGTGTTACCAACCTTATAAACATCTTCTTCTATATTACTGTGTTACCAACCTTAAAAGCATCCCCTTCTATATTACTATGTTACCAACCTTAAAAGCACCCACTTCTATAATACTGTGTTACCAACCTTATAAGCATCCCCTTCTATATTACTGTTTTACCAACCTTATAAGCACCCCCTTCTATATTACTGTGTTACCAACCTTATAAACATCCTCTTCTATATTACTGTTACCACCCGTAAAAGCACCCCCTTCTATTATACTGTGATACCAACCTTATAAGCATCCCCTTCTATATTACTGTGTTACCAACCTTATAAGCATCCCCTTCTATATTACTGTATTACCAACCTTATAAGCATCCCCTTCTATATTACTGTGTTACCAACCTTATAAGCATCCCCTTCTATAATACTGTGTTACCAACCTTATAAGCATCCCCTTCTATATTACTATGTTACCAACCATATAAGCATCCCCTTCTATATTACTGTGTTACCAACCTTATACGCATACACTTCTTTATTACTGTGTTACCAACAATATAAGCATCTCCTTCTATATTACTGTGTTACCAACCTTATAAACATCCCCTTCTATATTACTGTGTTACCAACCTTAAAAGCACCCCCTTCTATAATGCTGTGTTACCAACCTTATAAGTGTCCCCTTCTATATTACTGTGTTACCAACCTTATAAGCAACCCCTTCTATATAACAGTGTTACCAACTTTAAAAGCATCCCCTTCTATATTACTGTGTTACCAACCATATAAGCATCCCCTTCTATATTACTGTGTTACCAACCATATAAACATCTCCTTCTATATTACTGTGTTACCAACCATATAAGCATCCCCTTCTATATTACTGTGTAACCAACCTTAAAAGCATCCCCTTCTATATTACTGTGTTACCAACCATATAAGCATCCCCTTCTATATTACTGTGTTACCAACCTTATAAGCATCCCCTTCTATATTACTGTGTTACCAACCTTAAAAGCATCCCCTTCTATATTACTGTGTTACCAACCTTATAAGCATCCCCTTCTATATTACTGTGTTACCAACCTTATAAACATCCACTTCTATATTACTGTGTTACCAACCTTAAAAGCATCCCCTTCTATATTACTATGTTACCAACCTTAAAAGCACCCACTTCTATAATACTGTGTTACCAACCTTATAAGCATCCCCTTCTATATTACTGTTTTACCAACCTTATAAGCACCCCCTTCTATATTACTGTGTTACCAACCTTATAAACATCCTCTTCTATATTACTGTTACCACCCGTAAAAGCACCCCCTTCTATTATACTGTGTTACCAACCTTATAAGCATCCCCTTCTATATTACTGTGTTACCAACCATATAAACATTCCCTTCTATATTACTGTGTTATCAACCATATAATCATCCCCTTCTATATTACTGTGCTACCAACCATATAAATATCCCCTTCTATATTACTGTGTTACCAACCATATAAGCATCCCATTCTATATTACTGTGTTACCAACCATATAATCATCCCCTTCTATATTACTGTGCTACTAACCATATAATCATCCCCTTCTATATTACTGTGTTACCAACCATATAATCATCCCCTTCTATATTACTGTGTTACCAACCATAAAATCACCCCCTTCTATATTACTGTGTTACCAACCATATAATCATCCCCTTCTATATTACTGTGCTACCAACCATATAAACATCCCCTTCTATATTACTGTGTTACCAACCATATAAGCATCCCCTTCTATATTACTGTGTTACCAACCATATAAACATCCCCTTCTATATTACTGTGTTACTAACCATATAAGCATCCCCTTCTATATTACTGTGTAACCAACCTTAAAAGTATCCCCTTCTATATTACTGTGTTACCAACCATATAAGCATCCCCTTCTATATTACTGTGTTACCAACCTTATAAGCATCCCCTTCTATATTACTGTGTTACCAACCTTAAAAGCATCCCCTTCTATATTACTGTGTTACCAACCTTATAAGCATCCCCTTCTATATTACTGTGTTACCAACCTTAAACGCATCCCCTTCTATATTACTGTGCTACCAACCTTATAAGCATCCCCTTCTATATTACTGTGTTACCAACCATATAAGCATCCCCTTCTATATTCCTTTGTTACCAACCTTATAAGTGTCCCCTTCTATATTACCGTGTTACAAACCTTATAAGCATCACCTTCTATATTACTGTGTTACCAACCTTATAAGCATCCCCTTCTATATTACTGTGTAACCAACCTTAAAAGTATCCCCTTCTATATTAGAGTTACCAACAATATAAGCATCCTCTTCTATATCACTGTGTTACCAACCATATACGCATCCCCTTCTATATCACTGTGTTACCAACCTTACTAGCATCCCCTTCTATATTACTGTGTTACCAACCATATAAGCATCCTCTTCTATATTACTGTGTTACCAACCATATAAGCATCCCCTTCTATATTACTGTGTAACCAACCTTAAAAGCATCCCCTTCTATATTACTGTGTTACCAACCATATAAGCATCCCCTTCTATATTACTGTGTTACCAACCTTATAAGCATCCCCTTCTATATTACTGTGTTACCAACCTTAAAAGCATCCCCTTCTATATTACTGTGTTACCAACCTTATAAGCATCCCCTTCTATATTACTGTGTTACCAACCTTATAAACATCCACTTCTATATTACTGTGTTACCAACCTTAAAAGCATCCCCTTCTATATTACTATGTTACCAACCTTAAAAGCACCCACTTCTATAATACTGTGTTACCAACCTTATAAGCATCCCCTTCTATATTACTGTTTTACCAACCTTATAAGCACCCCCTTCTATATTACTGTGTTACCAACCTTATAAACATCCTCTTCTATATTACTGTTACCACCCGTAAAAGCACCCCCTTCTATTATACTGTGTTACCAACCTTATAAGCATCCCCTTCTATATTACTGTGTTACCAACCATATAAACATTCCCTTCTATATTTCTGCGTTATCAACCATATAATCATCCCCTTCTATATTACTGTGCTACCAACCATATAAATATCCCCTTCTATATTACTGTGTTACCAACCATATAAGCATCCCATTCTATATTACTGTGTTACCAACCATATAATCATCCCCTTCTATATTACTGTGCTACTAACCATATAATCATCCCCTTCTATATTACTGTGTTACCAACCATATAATCATCCCCTACTATATTACTGTGTTACCAACCATAAAATCACCCCCTTCTATATTACTGTGTTACCAACCATATAATCATCCCCTTCTATATTACTGTGCTACCAACCATATAAACATCCCCTTCTATATTACTGTGTTACCAACCATATAAGCATCCCCTTCTATATTACTGTGTTACCAACCATATAAACATCCCCTTCTATATTACTGTGTTACTAACCATATAAGCATCCCCTTCTATATTACTGTGTAACCAACCTTAAAAGTATCCCCTTCTATATTACTGTGTTACCAACCATATAAGCATCCCCTTCTATATTACTGTGTTACCAACCTTATAAGCATCCCCTTCTATATTACTGTGTTACCAACCTTAAAAGCATCCCCTTCTATATTACTGTGTTACCAACCTTATAAGCATCCCCTTCTATATTACTGTGTTACCAACCTTAAACGCATCCCCTTCTATATTACTGTGCTACCAACCTTATAAGCATCCCCTTCTATATTACTGTGTTACCAACCATATAAGCATCCCCTTCTATATTCCTTTGTTACCAACCTTATAAGTGTCCCCTTCTATATTACCGTGTTACAAACCTTATAAGCATCACCTTCTATATTACTGTGTCACCAACCTTATAAGCATCCCCTTCTATATTACTGTGTAACCAACCTTAAAAGTATCCCCTTCTATATTAGAGTTACCAACAATATAAGCATCCTCTTCTATATCACTGTGTTACCAACCATATACGCATCCCCTTCTATATCACTGTGTTACCAACCTTACTAGCATCCCCTTCTATATTACTGTGTTACCAACCATATAAGCATCCTCTTCTATATCACTGTGTTAACAACCATATAAGCATCCCCTTTTACATTACTGGTTTACCAACCATATAAGCATCCCCTTCTATATCACTGTGTTATCAACCATATATGCATCCCCTTCTATATTACTGTTACCAACCATATTAACATCCCCTTCTATATTACTGTTTTAGCAACCATATAAGCATCCCCTTCTATATTACTGTGTTACCAACAATATAAGCATCCCCTTCTATATTACTGTGTTACCAACCTTATAAGCATCCCCTTCTATACTACTGTGTTACCAACCTTATAAACATCCCCTTCTATATTACTGTGTTACCAACCTTAAAAGCACCCCCTTCTATAATACTGTGTTACCAACCTTATAAGCATCCCTTTCTATATTACTATGTTACCAACCTTATAAACATCCCCTTCTATATGACTGTGTTACCAACCTTATAAACATCCTCTTCTATATTACTGTGTTACCAACCTTATAAAAATCCCCTTCTATATTACTGTTTTACCAACCTTATAAACATCCCCTTCTATATTAATGTGTTACCAACCTTATAAACATCCCGTTCTATATTACTGTGTTACCAACCTTATAATATTCCGCTTCTATATTACTGTATTACCAAACTTAAAAGCACCCACTTCTATAATACTGTGTTACCAACCTTATAAACACCCCCTTCTATATTACTGTGTTACCAACCTTATAAACATCCACTTCTATATTACTGTGTTACCAACCTTAAAAGCATCCCCTTCTATATTACTATGTTACCAACCTTAAAAGCACCCACTTCTATAATACTGTGTTACCAACCTTATAAACATCCTCTTCTATATTACTGTTACCACCCGTAAAAGCACCCCCTTCTATTATACTGTGATACCAACCTTATAAGCATCCCCTTCTATATTACTGTGTTACCAACCTTATAAGCATCCCCTTCTATATTACAGTATTACCAACCTTATAAGCATCCCCTTCTATATTACTGTGTTACCAACCTTATAAGCATCCCCTTCTATAATACTGTGTTACCAACCTTATAAGCATCCCCTTCTATATTACTATGTTACCAACCATATAAGCATCCCCTTCTATATTACTGTGTTACCAACCTTATAAGCATCCTCTTCTTTATTACTGTGTTACCAACAATATAAGCATCTCCTTCTATATTACTGTGTTACCAACCTTATAAACATCCCCTTCTATATTACTGTGTTACCAACCTTAAAAGCACCCCCTTCTATAATGCTGTGTTACCAACCTTATAAGTGTCCCCTTCTATATTACTGTGTTACCAACCTTATAAGCAACCCCTTCTATATAACAGTGTTACCAACTTTAAAAGCATCCCCTTCTATATTACTGTGTTACCAACCTTAATAGCATCCACTTCTTTATTACTGTGTTACCAACCAAATAAGCATCCACTTCTATATTACTGTGTTACCAACCATAAAATCATCCCCTTCTATATTACTGTGTTACCAACCTTATAAACATCCCCATCTATATTACTGTGTTACCAAACTTATAAGCATCCCCATCTGTATTACTGTGTTACCAACCAATCTTATAAGCATCCCCATCTATATTACTGTGTTACCAACCTAATAAGCATCCCCTTCTATATTACTGTGTTACCAACCTTATAAGCATCCCCTTCTATAATACTGTGTTATCAACCTTAAAAGCACCCCCTTCTATAATACAGTGTTACCAACCTTATAAGCATCCCCTTCTATATTACTGTGTTACCAACCTTAAAAGCACCCCCTTCTATAATACTGTGTTACCAACCTTATAAGCATCCCCTTCTATATTACTGTGTTACCAACCTTAAAAGCACCCCCTTCTATGATACTGTGTTACCAACCTTATAAGCATCCCCTTCTTTATTACTGTGTTACCAACATTAAAAGCATCCCCTTCTTTATTACTGTGTTACAAGCCTTTATAGCATCCCCTTCTATATTACTGTGTTACCAACCATATAAGCAGCCACTTCTATATTACTGTGTTACCAACCATATAAGCATTCCCTTCAATATTACCATGTTAAAAACCTTAAAAGCATCCCCTTCAATATAACTGTGTTACCAACCTTAAAAGAATCACCCTTTTATATTACTGTGTTAACAACCTTATCAATATTCTCATCTCTATTAACGTATTACTAACCTTATAAGCATCACCTTCTATATTACTGTGTTACCAACCTTAAAAGCATCCCCTTCTATATTACTGTGTTACCAACCATATAAGCATCCCCTTCTATATTACTGTGTTGCCAACCTTAAAAGCATCCCCTTCTATATTACTGTGTTACCAACCTTAAAAGCATCCCCTTCTATATTACTGTGTTACCAACCTTAAAAGCATCCCCTTCTACATTACTGTGTTACCAACCTTATCAATATCCTTATCTCTATTAATGTGTTACCAACCTTATCAATATCCTTATCTCTATTAATGTGTTACCAACCTTAAAATCATCCCCATCTATATTACTGTATAACCAACCTTATCAATGTCCCCATCTATATATATATATTTTTTTTTTTGGTTAGACCAGTACCTAATAAAAATCCTTTTTTAGTAAAAATTGTACATTGTCCCACATTTCCTTGGAGGCTAAAAAATAAATGCTGTAATCTACTAATATTGCAAATCAAATAGCTGGTTTTTGCAATTTGATGCAATTATAATCCTACGGCTAGATTTAGAGTTTGGCGTTAGCCGTCAAAACCAGCGTTAGAGGCTCCGCTGCTATTTAGAGTCGTGTAGGTAAGGGTCTAACGCTCACTTTGCAGTCGCGACTTTTCCATACCGCAGATCACCCTACACCATTTGCGTATCCTATCTTTTCAATGGGATCTTTCTAATGCTGGTATTTAGAGTCTTGGCTGAAGTGAGCGTTAGAAATCTAGCGACAAAACTCCAGCCGAAGAAAAAAGTCAGTAGTTAAGAGCTTTCTGGGCTAACGCCGGTTTATAAAGCTCTTAACTACTGTGCTCTAAAGTACACTAACACCCATAAACTACCTATGTACCCCTAAACCGAGGCCCACCCACATCGCCGCCACTCTATTAAAATTTTTAACCCCTAATCTGCCGACCGCACACCGCCGCCACCTACGTTATCCCTATGTACCCCTAATCTGCTGCCCCTAACACCGCCGACCCCTACATAATATTTATTAACCCCTAATCTGCCGCCCCCAACATCGCCTCCACCTACCTACAATTATTAACCCCTAATCTGCCGACCGGACCTCACCGCCACTATAATAAATGTATTAACCCCTAATCCGCATCACTCCCGCCTCAATAACCCTATAATAAATAGTATTAACCTGTAATCTGCCCTCCCTAACATCGCCGACACCTAACTTCAAGCATTAACCCCTAATCTGCCGACCGGACCTCACCGCTACTCTGATAAATTTTTTAACCCTTAAAGCTAATTCTAACCCTAACCCTAACACCCCCCTAAGTTAAATATAATTTAAATCTAACGAAATAAATTAACTCTTATTAAATAAATTATTCCTATTTAAAGCTAAATACTTACCTGTAATAAACCCTAATATAGCTACAATATAAATTATAATTATATTGCAGCTATTTTAGGATTAATATTTATTTTACAGGCAACTTTGTAATTATTTTAACCAGGTACAATAGCTATTAAATGGTTAATAACTATTTAATAGCTACCTAGTTAAAATAATTACAAAATTACCTGTAAAATAAATCCTAACCTAAGTTACAATTAAACCTAACACTACACTATCAATAAATTAATTAATTAAATAAGATACCTACAATTATCTACAATTAAACCTGAAGTCTTGATCCAAGCGGCGGCTAAAGAATTCCATCTTCGGGCAGAAGTCTTCATCCTATCCGGGCAGAAGAGTAGATCCGGACCGGCAAACATCTTCATCCAAGTCGCATCTTCTATGTTCTTCCAGCCGATGATGAGCAGCTCCATCTTGAAGACCTCCGGCGAGGATCCATCCTCTTCTTCCGACGACTAGATGACGAATGAAGGTTCCTTTAAGGGACGTCATCCATGATGGCGTCCCTCGAATACCGATTGGCTGATAGGATTCTATCAGCCAATTGGAATTAAGGTAGGAAAATTCTGATTGGCTGATGGAATTAGCCAATCAGATTCAAGTTCAATCTGTTTGGCTGAGCCAATAGAATGCGAGCTCAATCTGATTGGCTGGATGGATCCGCGCCGGAGGTCTTCAAGATGGAGCCGCTTATCATCGGATGGAAGAACATAGAAGATGCCGCTTGGATGAAGATGTTTGCCGGTCCGGATCTATTCTTCTGCCCAGATAGGATGAAGACTTCTGCCCGAAGATGGAATTCTTTAGCCGCCGCTTGGATCAAGACTTCAGCCGGAGGATGGACGTCACTCTTCAGCCCCCGCTTGGGCTTGGATCAAGACTTCGGAGGCTCTTCTGGACCGATCGGGACCCAGTGTGGTGAAGACAAGTAGGGAGATCTTCAGGGGCTTAGTGTTAGGTTTATTTAAGGGGGGTTTGGGTTAGATTAGGGGTATGTGGGTGGTGGGTTGTAATGTTGGGGGGGGTATTGTATGTTTTTTTTTTACAGGCAAAAGAGCTGAATTCTTTGGGGCATGCCCCGCAAAGGGCCCTTTTAAGGGCTGGTAAGGTAAAAGAGCTTTTCTATTTTAATTTTAGAATAGGGTAGGGCATTTTTTATTTGGGGGGTCTTTGTTATTTTATTAGGGGGCTTAGAGTAGGTGTAATTAGTTTAAAATTGTTGTAATATTTTTCTAATGTTTGTAAATATTTTTTTATTTTTTGTAACTTAGTTCTTTTTTATTTTTTGTACTTTAGTTAGTTTATTTAATTGTATTTATTTGTAGGTATTCTATTTAATTAATTTATTGATAGTGTAGTGTTAGGTTTAATTGTAGATAATTGTAGGTATTTTATTTAATTAATTTATTGATAGTGTAGTGTTAGGTTTATTTGTAACTTAGGTTAGGATTTATTTTACAGGTAATTTTGTAATTATTTTAACTAGGTAGCTATTAAATAGTTATTAACTATTTAATAGCTATTGTACCTGGTTAAAATAATTACAAAGTTGCCTGTAAAATAAATATTAATCCTAAAATAGCTACAATATAATTATTATTTATATTGTAGCTATATTAGGGTTTATTTTACAGGTAAGTATTTAGCTTTAAATAGGAATAATTTATTTAATACGAGTTAATTTATTTTGTTAGATTTAAATTATATTTAACTTAGGGGGGTGTTAGGTTTAGGGTTAGACTTAGCTTTAGGGGTTAAAAAATTTATTAGATTAGCGGTGAGGTCCGGTCGGCAGATTAGGGGTTAATACTTGAAGTTAGGTGTCGGCGATGTTAGGGAGGGCAGATTAGGGGTTAATACTATTTATTATAGGGTTAGTGAGGCGGATTAGGGGTTAATACATTTATTATGGTAGCGGTGAGGTCCGGTTGGCAGATTAGGGGTTAATAATTGTAGGTAGGTGGAGGCGACATTGTGGGGGGCAGATTAGGGGTTAATAAATATAATATAGGGGTCGGCGGTGTTATGGGCAGCAGATTAGGGGTACATAGGTATAATGTAGGTTACGGCGGTGTACGGAGCGGCAGATTAGGGGTTAATAATAATATGCAGGGGTCAGCGATAGCCGGGGCGGCAGATTAGGGGTTAATAAGTGTAAGGTTAGGGGTGTTTAGACTCGGGGTACATGTTAGGGTGTTAGGTGCAGACATAGGAAGTGTTTCCCCATAGGAAACAATGGGGCTGCGTTAGGAGCTTAACGCTGCTTTTTTGCAGGTGTTAGGGTTTTTTTCAGCTCAAACTTCCCCATTGTTTCCTATGGGGGAATCATCCATGAGCATGTTTTTGAAGCTGGCCGTGTCCGTAAGCACCGCTGGTATTGAGAGTTGCAGTGGTGGTAAATTATGCTCTACGCTCCCTTTTTGGAGCCTAACGCAGCCATTCTATGAACTCTAAATACCAGCGGTATTTAAAAGGTGTGGGGGGAAAAAATAAAAATAAAAATTACTAAAATAACCTAAATAATTCCTATTTAAAACTAAATACTTACCTGTAAAATAAACCCTAAGCTAGCTACAATATAACTAATAGTTACATTGTAGCTAGCTTAGGTTTTATTTTTATTTCACAGCTAAGTTTGTTTTATTTTAAGTATGTAGAATAGTTACTAAATAGTTATTAACTATTTACTAACTACCTAGTTAAAATAAATACAAATTTACCTGTAAAATAAAACCTAACATTACACTACAATTAAATAAATTAAAAAAATTAAATACAATTACCTAACTTACAAAAAAAACAAACACTAAATTACGCAAAATAAAAAAATAAATTATCAGATATTTAAACTAATTACACCTAATCTAATAACCCTATTAAAATAAAAAGCCCCCCCCCAAAATAAAAAAAACCCTAGTCTAAACTAAACTACCAATAGTCCTTAAAATGGCCTTTTGCGGGGCATTGCCCCAAATAAATCAGCTCTTTTACCTGTAAAAAAATACAAACACCCCCCCAACAGTAAAACCCACCATCCACGCAACCAACCCCCCAAATAAAATCCTAAGGGGCATTTATCTCTTTTTAAATTGCCCAACCCCTAATCTAAAACTAAAACCCACCCAATAAACCCTTAAAAAACCTAACACTAACCCCTGAAGATCCACTTACAGTTTTGAAGAGCCGACATCCTTCCTCAACGAAGCCAGGAGAAGTCCTCAGCGAAGCGCCAAGAAGTCCTCAACGAAGCTGGGAGAAGTAGTCTTTATCCAAGCTGGCAGAAAGGATCCTCCAGATGGGCAGAAGTCTTCATCCAGACGGCATCGTTTATCTTCATCCATACAGCGCGGAGCGGCTCCATCTTCAAGACATCCGGCGCAGAGCAGCCTCTTCTTCCGACGACTAAAGACGAATGAAGGTTCCTTTAAATGACGTCATCCAAGATGGCGTCCCTTTAATTCTGATTGGCTGATATAATTCTATCAGCCAATCAGAATTAAAGGTGAAAAAATCCTATTGGCTGATGCAATCAGCCAATAGGATTGAGCTTTCATTCTAAATCCATTTAAAGGAACCTTCATTCGTCTTTAGTCGTTGGAAGAAGAGGATGCTCCGCGCCGGATGTCTTGAAGATGGAGCCGCTCTGGATGTATGAAGAATCTTAGATAGAAGATGCCGCCTGGATGAAGACTTCTGCCCGTCTGGAGGACCACTTTTGCCGGCTTGGATAAAGACTTCTCCCAGCTTTGTTGAGAACTTCTAGCCGCTTCGCTGAGGACTTCTCCTGGCTTCTTTGAGGATGGATGTGGGCTCTTCAAAACTGTAAGTGGATCTTCAGGGGTTAGTGTTAGGTTTTTTTTAAGGGTTTATTGGGTGGGTTTTAGTTTTAGATTAGGGTTTGAGCAATTGAAAAATAGCTAAATGCCCATTTTAAGGGCAATGCCCATCCAAATGCCCTTTTCAGGGCAATGGGGAGCTTAGGTTTTTTTACTTAGGTTTTTATTTGGGGGGTTTGGTTGTGTGGGTGGTGGGTTTTACCGTTGGGGGGTGTTTGTATTTTTTTACAAGTAAAAGAGCTGATTTCTTTGGGGCAATGCCCTGCAAAAGGCCCTTTTAAGGGCTATTGGTAGTTTATTGTAGGCTAGGGTTTTTTTTATTTTAGGGGGGCTTTTTTATTTTGATAGGGCTATTAGATTATGTGTGTCGTGAGTGAGCTCGTCTCAGGTGCAGTAATAAAGAGGTCCAGACCAGATATTTATCAAACAAGGGCTCACCTCAGAAGAGGTAATCTTTATTACACTGTTGCAACAGTGTCCCAGCACAAAAAACAGCAACGCAAGACTAACACATTTTCATATACATGCATTTTTATACTATTACAGTTCCTTACAAAGCAGAGAGCTAATTGGCTGATAATGATTGGCCAATAAATCTCACATGATTAGTGGTTACTAGGAAAGGGGAAAAAAAAACAGGTCCTCTATGTTAAAATTTGGGAGATATGTTTTCTTGGAATGTGACCAGAGGCTAGTTGGCTAATTGGATTGAGAAGTTGATACTGCACAGAGAAGCCTTGGATTTTACCTTGAGTTTCAGATATTTAGAAAACTTTGTATGGGAGAAGCCATAACTTTAAGATGTACTGATATATACTTTTTAGGCTAAAAGCAAATTGTTAAAGATACATCATTTATTAGGTCAGGAGTCAATTGCTGGAAAATACAGAAGTAATATATCTGCAGTTTCAGAGAAGAGTTCAGTAAAAGAAAAGGAAAAGTTTGGTTAAACATATAAAATAATGAAAATAGAATAAGCAGCTCATAACATGTGTAATTAGTTTAAATATCTGATAATTTCTTTTTTATTTTGTGTAATTTAGTGGGGGTTTTTGTAATTTAGGTAATTGTATTTAATTAATTTAATTTATTTAATTGTAGTGTAAGGTTAGGTTTTATTGTAAGACAAGTTAGGTTTTATTTTACAGGTAAATTTGTATTTATTTAAACTAGGTAGTTAGTAAATAGTTAATTACTATTTAGTAACTATTCTACCTAGTTAAAAGAAATACAAACTTGCCTGTAAAATAAAAATAAATCCTAAGCTAGATACAATGTAACTATTAGTTATTTTGTAGCTAGCTTAGGGTTTATTTTACAGGTAAGTATTTAGTTTTAAATAGGAATTATTTATTTATTAATAGTAGGATTTATATAGATTTATTTTAATTATATTTAAGTTAGGGGATATTAGGGTTATACTTAGGTTTAGGGGTTAATAACTTTAGTATAGTGGCAGCGACGTTGGGGTCGGCAGATTAGGGGTTAATAATACTTAACTAATGTTTGTGAGGCGGGAGTGCGGCGGTTTAGGGGTTAATACGTTTATTCTAGTGGCGGTGATGTCGGCAGCAGCAGATTAGGGGTTAATTATTTTAGTGTTTGCAATGCGGGAGGGCCTCGGTTTAGGGGTTAATAGGTAGTTTATGGGTGTTATTGTTCTTTTTAGCACTTTAGTTATGAGTTTTATGCTACAGCTTTGAAGCATAAAACTCATAACTACTGATTTTAGAATGCGTTATGAATCTTGCGGGATAGGCTGTACCGCTCACTTTTTGGCCTCCCAGAAAAAGCTTGTAATTATCAGCGCTATGGAAGTCCCATTGACTTTGCGTAAGTTAATTTGCGTTAAGGCCAAAAAAGTTTGGGGTACAGCTGTACCTACCTGACTGGTAATAGCAGCGGTAGTGAAAAAGCAGCATTATATTTTCTTCTTATGCTATCAAATGTATGACCTGAGGTGTGCTACTGGACTGTCCTCTGAATTCTGACTTTGCCATAGTACCTAAACTCTTGTCTATTGATATGAATTATGTTACTGGACTGGTGGATTCTGATTTTGACACAATTCCTCACCTCAAGTATTTGTTTCTAATTGTTTTACTGGACTCAGCTCAATTACAGTTTCTGATCTCATGTGTATACTGTGAATGGTTTTACTGGACTTTCTGGTGTATTCTGACTTTGCCATATTTACCAAACTCATATGTATGATATAGATTGTGTGACTCTACTTAATAATGAACTTGCCATAGTTCCTGCCCTCAAGTGTTTGATTTGGTGCTACTGGGCTTTCTGACTTTGTACTGTTTCTGACCTTTTCAGATTTGGGCCCACTTTGAGATGTCTACTGCTTAGTATTTCAATTGACATTATTGACTCTGAGTCTGTCACTATTCCAGTGGCTGTTCCAGATCTGTTCACTATTCATGTGATCTCAGCTACCAATATTACAGTTCTGTTTCTGTAGCAAATTATGTGATTGGGTTACTATATTTATACTTAAAGAGACAGTCTATCTCCAGAATTGTTATTGTTTAAAAAGATAGATCATCCTTTTATTACCCATTCCCCAGTTTTGCATAACCAACATGGTTATATTATTATACTTCTTACCTCTGTGATTATCATGTATTTAAGCCTCTGCAGACTGCCCCCTTATTTCAGTTATTTTGACAGACTTGCATTTTAGCCAATCAGTGCCCTCTCATAAGTAACTCCACAATTTTATCAATATGGCACATATTAACTAATTCCCTCTAGCTGTGAAAAACTGTCAAAATGCTGTGAGATAAGAGGAGGCTTTCAAGGGCTTCGGAATTAGCATATGAGTCTACCTAGGTTTAGCTTTCAACAAAGAATAGCAAGAAAACAAAGCAAATTTGATGATAAAGGTACATTTTAAAGTTTGTTTAAAATTGTATGCCTTATCTTAATCATGAAAGTTTAATTTTGACTAGACTGTCCCTTTAACCTCAACAAACCCGACATTCATAATTGTCACAAAAAAAAACTCGTAATATTCCAATACAAGTGAAAACTTTTTTCATAGTTTTTATTTACACGTTAATAAAATAATCCTTCCCTACCTTAAAAAAGTTGTAAATAAAGGCTCAAAAGCACTTTTATACTATGGGTCTTGTAGCAAAAAGAAATATGATTTTCAAAATAGTATTTATCATTGCAATTCAGAGTTTGGACACACAAACTGCATATAAAATTACTCAATATAAATGTGTTCATTGTAAGTCATGAATTGATGTTATGAGTTAAGTGAAAAAGCTGCATTCAAACACCTTAGGCAGTTATCATCAATAGTGAGTCAATTAGTCACCATGTTTTACATTTTTTATTGGTTACATATATTTTGTTTCCATGATGATCTGCACCCCCCCCCCCACACACACACACACACACACACACACACACATACACACACACACACACACATACACACACACACACATACACACACACACATACACACACACACACACACACACATACACACACACACACACACATACACACACACACACATACACACACACACATACACACACACACACACACACACACACACACACACACAAAGACTTTTCTTTGTTTACCAAATTCAAGTCCAAGAAAACATGAAAGTTATACTGAATATGTAATCTGAGTGGTCTAATTAACTTAAAGGGACAGTCTAGTCAAAATGAAAATTTCATGATTCAGATAGGGCATGCAATTTTAAACAACTTTCCAATTGACTTTTATCATTAAACCAGGTGATAAGCCTGCCCAGAAGGCAGTCTATGTTTAGAAACTACAACCCCCCAAGCTAAAAAAGTTACAAAAAACAAAAATCAAGGAAAAATAAACAAAGATACCCAAAATAAAAATTTAAACCTAAAGTAATGCCTCTATAAAAATAAAAAATACCTCCACAATAAAAACACCCCCTAATCTAATACTAAACTACCAATAGCCCTTTAAAGGGCCTTTTGTAGGGCATTGCCATAAGTTAGACAGCTCATTTACCTATAAAAAATAATAAATCACCCCTAACATTAAAAACTCCCCACCCACCAAAGCACCCAAAATAAAAAAAAATAACACTAAAAAAATTAACTTCTCATTGTCTTAAAAGGGCATTTAGCTCTTTTACTTCCCCCCTTAATGACCACAATGTACCCTGTATGTCACTGGTCGTTAAGGGTTTTTTCAGGACATAATAGCACAAGTCTAGCAAGAACACGCTATTAATGCCCTCCCTCCAGCAGGCTTTGTGGAATAGAGCATTCTCAACGCTGGTGGCAAGACCGCGCTATAAAACAATCACGTGCCAAAAAAGGCCAGCGACATACAGGGTACGTCGCTGGTCCTTAAGGGGTTAAAAGGGCATTCAGCTCTTTTTCGAGCTCAAAAAACCCTCGGCGGGGGCTGAGGTGTTCCTCAGCAGCATGGATGCTCCGCTTCATCCGATGACCATCCTGGACTGAAGATTGAATGCAAGGTACCACAATCAATTTGGCGTACCTTGCACTCCTATTGGCTGACATTTTGAAATCAGCCAGTAGGATTAGAGCTACTGAAATTCTATTGGCTGTTCAAATCAGCCAATAAGATTTTATTAGCTCTCATCCTATTGGCTGATTTTAAAATATCAGCCAATAGGAATGCAAGATACCCCAATAAATATGGGAAATATGGGGTACCTTACATTCAATCTTCAGTGTGCTGCGGATGATCACATGAGGAGGAGCCTCCACACCGCAGAGGATCGCCACATTTGGAAAGACCGCTTCGCAACTCCGCTCTGTGCCGCCTTCGCTGTGAATGAAAATAGAAGATGATGGACTGCCTGGAAGAAGACCTTCTTCGCCGAACTTTAGGAACCGGAGTATCTATTTGGGGCTTAGTGTTAGGTTTTTTTCTTTATTTTTTTCTTTATTTTTAAGATTAGGGATTTGGGCGCTGTAAAAGAGCTTAATGCCCTTTAAGGGTAGTAAAAGAGCTGAATGAAATTTTAAGGGCAATGCCCATACAAATGCCCCTTTAGGGGCAATGGGTAGTTTAGGTCTTTTTAGTGTTAGGTTTTTTATTTTGGTGGGTTTGGTGAGTGGGGGTTTATTTTTAATGTAAAAGGGCTAATTTCTTTTGGGCAATGCACTCCAAAAAGCCCTTTAAAGGGCTATTGGTAGTTTATTCTTAGATTAGGGGGTGTTTTTATTTGGGGGGGGTTATTTTAATAGGGATTAGGTTTAATTTTTTTATTTTGGATAATGTTGTTTATTTTTTGTGTGTTAGACTTTTTTATTTTCTGTAATTTTTAGATTAGTTTAAACTTAGTTTTCTTTATTTTTAAAGTAATGTTAGGTTTTTTATTTTAATTGTAATTTAGGATTATTTTAATTTATGTAATGAGGTTAATTTAGGGGGTGTTAAGTTAGGGTGCTTGGTGATTAGTTATTTGCATTGTGGGGTTTGGCGGTTTACGGGTTAATAGATTTAATTATGTTAATTGTGATGTAGATTAATGGTGGTTTAGGGGTTAATAGATTTATTAGCTTAATTAGCTATGAGGGTTAATGGAGGTTTAGGGGTTAATAGATGTATTAGGTAGTTTGCGATGTTGGGGTTGGCGGATTTAGGGGTTAATAAATATAATATAGGGGTCGGCGGTGTTAGGGGCAGCAGATTAGGGGTACATAGGGATAATGTAAGTGGCGGCGGTGTGCGGTAGGCAGATTAGGGGTTAAAAAATATGCAGGTGTCAGCGATAGCGGGGGCGGCAGATTAGGGTTTAATAAGTGTAAGGTTAGGGGTGTTTAGACTTGGGGTTCATGTTAGGGTGTTAGGTGCAGACTTAGGAAGTGTTTCCCCATAGGAAACAATGGGGCTGCGTTAGGAGCTTAACGCTGCTTTTTTGCAGGTGTCAGCTCAAACTGCCCCATTGTTTCCTATGGGGGAATCGTGCACGAGCACGTTTTTTAAGCTGGCCGCGTCCGTAAGCACCGCTGGTATCGAGAGTTGCAGTGGCAGTAAATTATGCTCTACGCTCCTTTTTTGGAGCCTAACGCACTGAAAACGCAGCCATTCTGTGAACTCTAAATACCAGCGGTATTTAAAAGGTGCGGGGGAAAAAAAGCATGCGTTAGCTACGCGGGTCGTTACCGACAAAACTCTAAATCTAGCCGTTAGGTAGTTGGTTGTTTTTTTTCTTAATACTTATTGCGGGCGGTTAGCTTTTTTTTTTAATGCTTATTGCGGTCGGTTATTTTTTTTTTTAATGCTTATTGAGGACAGTTAGTTATTTTTTCAATGCTTATTGCAGACGGATAGTTTTTTTTAATACTTATTGTGGGCGTTTATGTTTTCTTTCACCCTACCATTTTCGGAATCCACCTGAATGCGCACGCAGCCAACATTCTTTTGGCTGCCTCGGACTACCAACATTTCTTTGAGGATGCGTGTGCAACTGGCGACACCGACGGACACGTTATAAACGCAATTATAGTATAGATTTGCTTTCTTCCTTTGGTGGTATTTTTCAAAAGCTTAACCTAGGTTGGTTCAAACTGATTTCTATGAGAATACAATAGTGGTGGCAGCAAAATGTCCTTAATTTAGTACAGCAATAGAAGAAACAACAGCGACGTTTCGGAAGAATTTCCCTTCATCACCACTATTGTATTCTGATATATGTATGTGGAGGATTAAGTAGGCCTCCTGGTCGGCTTGCATGGACTGCTGTGTGCTGGGTTGAACTGTGGTTTTTGGATCAAACTGATTTCTAAACAGTTGAAAACCGTCCCTTAACTCAGAGCATTTTGAAAGTTTTTCACAGTTAGACAGTTATAGTTAATGTGTGTGTCATATAAATAACATTGTGCTCACTCCTGTGGAGTTATTTAGGAGTCTGCACTGATTGGCTAAACTGCATGTCTGTCAAAAGCACTAAGGTAAGGGGGTAGTCTGCAGAAGCTTAGATATAAGGTAATCACAGAGGTAAAACATATATTAATATAACTGTGTTGGTTCTGCAAAACTGGGGAATGGGTAATAAAGGGATTATCTATCTTTTCAAGCAATAAAAATTCTGGCGTAGACTGTCCCTTTAAACAGATGTGCTTCAAATGTATTGGAAAGAATTAGAAAATAAAGTAAAATTCCACCTATGTCGAAAACAAAGTTTTTTCTTGGCAAACTCAAAGGGATTGGAATGGGGGCTATGTCAGATGTATGTACAATGAATTAGTCATACATGTCGCCAAACAACATATTAAACACTAGTGAACAACATATCTTAGAAATTAATTACTGTTTAAAATGTAATTAAATGAGCATCTGCCCTGACATGCCATGAAGGACTACAGTAATTTAACTTTTTATGCACAGTAAAGACTCATATTGTATTGTAGTATCTTAATAAATATATAGGGTCAGATGACAAGTGGCACACTATAGGATTTGTTTCGCTACCGTGCGTATTACAACTTGAAAGTAAAAAGTTAGTGTGTGAGTGAAACCTGATGCACGCTAAATTCAAGACTTCGAATATCCCGACCGCGCTAACCCATAGAGCTCAATGAAACACGCTGTTAAAAAACAAACAAAAAAACTAACACTTATCGCTTGTGCGCTAACCCAATACGCATAAGACCAACTGTGCTAAACCTGAAGGTAGTTATATATATATATATTACATTCCAATGTTCTTCACATAGAATAAAATGCTCTTTTTATTTTTAAATAGATATTTCTATATATTAATTAGGACAGGTCACCAGCAATTCATCAGTACACAATCATTGATATTTTGGGATTTTTATGCAGATTATATTTTAAATGAATTATTTTAAAGATCTATGACATAAGGAACATGGTGGCAAAATGATGTAGGATTAATGGGAATTGAAACTAATTGAAACTTGCAATAAATGTAATTGTACTAAATTGGTTGCTGGATAAGCTCAACGTCAACATTAACATGATTCCGTTTATTATCTAATTTGCTTGTTTTCATGGTATCCTTTGTTGAAAGCATACCTAGGTAGGCAAATGAGCAGCAATACACTATTGTTAGCTAGTTGGCAATTGATGGCTGTACATATAGGTCACTGGTTCACTAAATGTATTCAGCTAGCTCCCAGTAGTTCATTGCTGCTACTTTAACAAAGGATACCAAGAAAATGAAGAAAATTTGATAACATAATTTAATTGGAAATTTATTTAAAAATGTAAGGTCTATATGAATAATGAAATAAACTTTTTGGGTTTAATGCCCCTTTAAAGGGACATGTTACCAAATTTTTAATTACTTAAAAATTGTACATCTTATCTGTAAGAAGCTGACTAGAAAATGTCACATGAACATCTCTATTGTAAAGGGACTTTAAGCAACCAATCAGGATGCTTGCCCCATGAATTGCAAGGGAATGTGCATCTGGCACGTACAGGCACAGTAACTTTACCTCCCCCTCAGGTTAAGGAAGTTTACTATAACATCTCACACGTTTATTATGAAATCCCATGAGATTACAGTAAAGCAAAGTGTGAACGCAGCACTGAAGATCCTGATTGGTTGTTGTTTTTTTCATCATGCAGATAACAGTACCTCTGGATCACAAAGCACTGGTAAGATGAGGAATTTTTGAGGTAAAATATCTTCCTTTTTTACATAGGGATGTTTAAGTGATATTTTTTCGCTATTTACAGAAAATCTGCATTACTTTCAAGTAACTTAGCAAATGGGTAACATAACCTGTCTCTTTAACAAAGGCAGTGTTTATGATCTATGGTTAACAGTCCCTTCAAATACTTCTGTGTTATGACTCAATGGCAAATAGGCTTTACTAACACGGTTGTGTTAATGTTCAAATGCTAACTAGGTTAATTTATACAGCTATTTTCAATGGGTAACGGCTTATATAATACTGCGGTTTTAGTGCTCTATTATTAATGATATGTTAATCATTAATGGCTAATAAGCTCTGCAGATGGCATTGTTCTAGTGCCCAATGGCTAATTGGTTTTACTAATACTGGTGTGCAAATTCTCACTATCTAACATATACTTATGATACTTGCTAATGTGCTATACTAATAGGCCTAATTTCCATTGAGGTGGTAAAGTTTGGAAAATGGTGGTAAACATATTTATCTCCATTAAAGTCTATGGTTAATTTTTATGTTATCATCAGTTTCCAAACTTTACCACCTCAATGGAAACTAGGCCTTGGCATATAAAGAATGATAGTCTATAGCAATACTGCTGTATTAGGGCTAGCTTCCATTGAGGTAGTGGCTGATGAGTTATATTAATACTGCTGTATAAGTGATCAGTGGCTGATGAGTTATATTAATACTGCTGTATAAGTGATCAGTGGCTGATGAGTTATATTAATACTGCTGTATAAGTGATCAGTGGCTGATTAGTTATATTAATACTGCTGTATAAGTGATCAGTGGCTGATGAGTTATATTAATACTGCTGTATAAGCGATCAGTGACTGATGGGTTATATTAATACTGCTGTATAAGTGATCAGTGGCTGATTAGTTATATTAATACTGCTGTATACATAATTAATGGCTGATGGGCTATACTAATACAACTGTTATAGTAATACTGCTGTATAAGTGATCAGTGGCTGATGGGTTATATTAATACTGCTGTATAAGTGATCAGTGGCTGATTAGTTATATTAATACTGCTGTATAAGTGATCAGTGGCTGATGAGTTATATTAATACTGCTGTATAAGGGCTAGCTTCTATTGAGGTAGTAAAGTTTGGAAACTGGTGGTAAATACATTTATCTCTATTAAAGTCAATAGAGAATTTTTATGTTACCACCAGTTTCCAAACTCTACCACTTCAATGGAAACTAGGCCTTAGTGTCAAATGGGTGATTGGCTACGCCAATAATGTAAATTATCAGTGGCTAACATAAGCTAATCATTTTTTGTTAAAGGGACATGTCAAGTCAAAATAAACGTTAAAAATGTAAATGGAACACGCAATTTCTAAAAAAAAAAAACTAAAATTTTTTTTTTTTATTTCAACTCTCAAATGTTCCTCTTTCTCTTGGTCTTACTGGTTGATCTTTTCCATGAGAGTCTACTTAGCCCTAGTTCCTATCAAGGTGGCAAAGTATGGTAACTGGTGGTAAAAACATTTATTTGTAGTAAAGTTTATGGATAATTTTTATGTTACCACCAGTTTCCAAACTTTACCAACTCAATGGAAACTAACCCTTAGACATAAACTATAGGCTAGATTGCAAGTGGAGCACAAAAATGTTAGCACTAATTTTGAGCTTCTATTACAAGTTAAAACTAAAATGTTATTGTGCAAGCAAAAGACTCCGGCACGCTAACATCTGGACATAAGACAGTGTGACTTTTCTCTTTAGACTTGTATGGGGTTCGCTACAAATGCCTCTTTTGGCTTTTACTCAAGCGTTATCCCCGAAAGGTGCGCTAGGACAACTGTGCTGAAGCCGATGGGGAATTGAGTTCTTTAAATACCTTTGTTCCTGACAAAAGAAAAAGTTATTTAATTGTATATATAGAACATTTTCAAACAACAATATAGAACATAAATAACTTTTTCTTCTAAGTGAAGAACAAAAGTATTTGAAGTATTTCTCTAAAAAAAAAAAAAAACATAACATAACAACTTTTGTTTAGGAAGGATATTTCAAGGTGTTTGACTGGGAAGGGCTCAAAAGTGTTTATATATGTGTATATATATATATATATATATATATATATATATATATATATATATATATATATATATATATATATATATATATATATATATATATATATAAAGGCATCCAGCAACAAACCAGGATTTTCATCATAGCATGTGGACCTGGTTTGTTGCTGTTTTTTGGATGCCTATTGAATAAAACTATACAGCTTGGTGGTTGACTCTAGGAGGGCAGATTCAACACATTGGGACTTTGCTTATATATATATATGTGAGCACATACATATGTAAACATATAAACAAATATATACACATTTATACACATATAAACATACAAATATACTGTATATATATATATATATATATATATACATATATATATATATATATATATATATATATATATATATAAATAACATTTATTTTAATAACACATTTATATTTTACTTTGAATATGTATATATTTATATGAGTGTATTTTTTTAATGTTTTACATTTGTTTTGTGATACTTTTACCATAGCCCTAACATTTTATTCAGGTCTCAAGTCACACTAACTTTTTTAGTTCTATTATGTGCACTTGAGCACAACACATAACGTTGAACTTGTAATATGAGCAATGTTTTAATATCCATTGAAAGTTTAGGGTGCACTAGAGGAATGGACAAACTAAACATTCTCTGGTAATTCTTCTTTACCATGGACTTGTAATTTCAATGTGTTTGCTAATTCTAGTGCGGTGTAGCGATATTAAGAGCTGTTGTATAGCGCAGAATCATTAAAGCTCTATTTTACCTTCCATGTCCCTTAAATATTTCTGTGTTAATGGTCAATGGCTGATGGGCAGCACCAATACTGCTGTATACGTAATTAATGGCTGATGGGCTATATTAATACTGCTGTATACGTAATTAATGGCTGATGGGCAGCACCAACACTGCTGTATACGTAATTAATGGCTGATGGGCTATATTAATACTGCTGTATACTTAATTAATGGCTGATGGGGTCTACTAATACTCCTGTATACATAATATATGACTGATGGGATACTTATAATGCTACAAACGTAATTAATGGCTAATGGGTGATACTAATACTGCTGTATATGTAATAAATGTCTGATGGGCTATACAAATACTGCTGTATACATAAATAATGGCTGCTGTATACTTAATTAATGGCTGATGGGGTCTACTAATACTCCTGTATACATAATTTATGACTGATGGGATACTAATAATGCTACAAACGTAATTAATGGCTAATGGGTGATACTAATACTGCTGTATATGTAATAAATGTCTGATGGGCTATACAAATACTGCTGTATACATAAATAATGGGTAATGGGCTATACTAATATTGCTGTATATGTGATTAATGTCCGATGGGCTATACTAATACAACTGTTATATTAATACTGCTGTATAAGTGATCAGTGGCTGATGAGTTATATTAATACTGCTGTATAAATAATTAATTGGCTAATGGGCTATATTAATACTGCTGTATACGTAATTAATTGGCTAATGGGCTATATTAATACTGCTGTATACATAATTAATGGCTGATTGGCTATACTAATACAACTGTTACAGTAATACTGCTGTATAAGTGATCAGTGGCTGATGGGTTTTACTAAAACTGCTGTATAAGTGATCAGTGGCTGATGAGTTATATTAATACTGCTGTATAAGTGATCAGTGACTGATGGGTTATATTAATACTGCTGTATAAGTGATCAGTGACTGATGGGTTATATTAATACTGCTATATAAGTGATCAGTGGCTGATGGGTTTTACTAAAACTGCTGTATAAGTGATAAGTGGCTGATGAGTTATATTAATACTGCTGTATAAGTGATCAGTGACTGATGGGTTATATTAATATTGCTGTATAAATGATCAGTGGCTGATGGGTTTTACTAATACTGCTGTATAAGTGATCAGTGGCTGATGAGTTATATTAATACTGCTGTATAAGGGCTAGCTTCTATTGAGGTAGTAAAGTTTGGAAACTGGTGGTAAATACATTTATCTCTATTAAAGTCAATAGAGAATTTTTATGTTACCACCAGTTTCCAAACTTTACCACTTCAATGGAAACTAGGCCTTAGTGTCAAATGGGTGATTGGCTACGCCAATAATGTAAATTCTCAGTGGCTAACATAAGCTAATCATTTTTTGTTAAAGGGACATGTCAAGTCAAAATAAACGTTAAAAATGTAAATGGATCACGCAATTTCTAAAAAAAAAAAAAACTTTTTATTTCAACTCTCAAATGTTCCTCTTTCTCTTGGTCTTACTGGTTGATCTTTTCCATGAGAGTCTACTTAGCCCTAGTTCCTATCGAGGTGGTAAAGTATGGTAACTGGTGGTAAAAACATTTATTTGTAGTAAAGTTTATGGATAATTTTTATGTTACCACCAGTTTCCAAACTTTACCAACTCAATGGAAACTAACCCTTAGACATAAACTTTAGGCTAGGTTGCAAGTGGAGCACAAAAACATTAGCACTAATTTTGAGCTTCTATTACAAGTTGAAACTAAAATGTTATTGTGCAAGCAAAAGACTCCGGCACGCTAACATCTGGACATAAGACAGTGTGGCTTTTTTCTTTAGACTTGTATGGGGTTCGCTACGAATGCCTCTTTTGGCTTTTACTCAAGCGTTATCCCCGAAAGGTGCGCTAGGACAACTGTGCTGAAGCCAAAGGCGAATTAAGAGTTCTTTAAATACCTTTGTTCCTGACAAAAGAAAAAGTTATTTAATGGTATATATAGAACATTTTCAAACAACAATATAGAACATAAATAACCTTTTCTTCTAAGTGAAGAACAAAAGTATTTGAAGTATTTCTATAAAAAAAAAAAAAAACATAACATAACAACATTTGTTTAGGAAGGATATTTCAAGGTGTTTGACTGGGAAGGGCTCAAAAGTGTGTATATATGTGTGTATATATATATATATATATATATATATATATATATATATATATATATATATATATATATATATATATATATATATATATATATATATATATAGGCATCCAGCAACAAACCAGGATTTTCATCATAGCATGTGGACCTGGTATGTTGCTGTTTTTTGGATGCCTATTGAATAAAACTATACAGCTTGGGGGTTGACTCTAGGAGGGCAGATTCAACACATTGGGACTTTGCTTATACTGTATATATATGTAAGCACATACATATGTACACATATAAACATACAAATATACTGTATATATATATATATATATATATATATATATATATATAAATAACATTTATTTTAATAACACATTTATATTTTACTTTGAATATGTATATATTTATATGAGTGTATTTTTTTAATGTTTTACATTTGTTTTGTGATACTTTTACCATAGCTCTAACATTTTATTCAGGTCTCAAGTCACACTAACTTTTTTAGTTCTATTATGTGCACTTGAGCACAACACATAACGTTGAACTTGTAATATGAGCAATGTTTTAATATCCATTGAAAGTTTAGGGTGCACTAGAGGAATGGACAAACTAAACATTCTCTGGTAATTCTTCTTTACCATGGACTTGTAATTTCAATGTGTTTGCTAATTCTAGTGCGGTGTAGCGATATTAAGAGCTGTTGTATAGCGCAGAATCATTAAAGCTCTATTTTACCTTCCATGTCCCTTAAATATTTCTGTGTTAATGGTCAATGGCTGATGGGCAGCACCGATACTGCTGTATACGTAATTAATGGCTGATGGGCTATATTAATACTGCTGTATACGTAATTAATGGCTGATGGGCAGCACCAACACTGCTGTATACGTAATTAATGGCTGATGGGCTATATTAATACTGCTGTATACTTAATTAATGGCTGATGGGGTCTACTAATACTCCTGTATACATAATATATGACTGATGGGATACTTATAATGCTACAAACGTAATTAATGGCTAATGGGTGATACTAATACTGCTGTATATGTAATAAATGTCTGATGGGCTATACAAATACTGCTGTATACATAAATAATGGCTGCTGTATACTTAATTAATGGCTGATGGGGTCTACTAATACTCCTGTATACATAATTTATGACTGATGGGATACTAATAATGCTACAAACGTAATTAATGGCTAATGGGTGATACTAATACTGCTGTATATGTAATAAATGTCTGATGGGCTATACAAATACTGCTGTATACATAAATAATGGGTAATGGGCTATACTAATATTGCTGTATATGTGATTAATGTCCGATGGGCTATACTAATACAACTGTTATATTAATACTGCTGTATAAGTGATCAGTGGCTGATGAGTTATATTAATACTGCTGTATAAATAATTAATTGGCTAATGGGCTATATTAATACTGCTGTATACGTAATTAATTGGCTAATGGGCTATATTAATACTGCTGTATACATAATTAATGGCTGATTGGCTATACTAATACAACTGTTACAGTAATACTGCTGTATAAGTGACCAGTGGCTGATGGGTTATATTAATACTGCTGTATAAGTGATCAGTGACTGATGGGTTATATTAATACTGCTGTATAAGTGATCAGTGATTAATGGGTTATATTAATACTGCTGTATAAGTGATCAGTGATTAATGGGTTATATTAATACTGCTGTATAAGTGATCAGTGATTAATGGGTTATATTAATACTGCTGTATAAGTGATCAGTGGCTGATGGGTTTTACTAAAACTGCTGTATAAGTGATCAGTGGCTGATGGGTTATATTAATACTGCTGTATAAGTGATCAGTGATTAATGGGTTATATTAATACTGCTGTATAAGTGATCAGTGGCTGATGGGTTTTACTAAAACTGCTGTATAAGTGATCAGTGGCTGATGAGTTATATTAATACTGCTGTATAAGTGATCAGTGACTGATGGGTTATATTAATATTGATATATAAATGATCAGTGGCTGATGAGTTTTTACTAATACTGCTGTATAAGTGATCAGTGGCTGATGAGTTATATTAATATTGCTGTATAAGTGATCAGTGACTGATGGGTTATATTAATACTGCTGTATAAGTGATCAGTGATTAATGGGTTATATTAATACTGCTGTATAAGTGATCAGTGATTAATGGGTTATATTAATACTGCTGTATAAGTGATCAGTGATTAATGGGTTATATTAATACTGCTGTATAAGTGATCAGTGGCTGATGGGTTTTACTAAAACTGCTGTATAAGTGATCAGTGGCTGATGGGTTATATTAATACTGCTGTATAAGTGATCAGTGATTAATGGGTTATATTAATACTGCTGTATAAGTGATCAGTGGCTGATGGGTTTTACTAAAACTGCTGTATAAGTGATCAGTGGCTGATGAGTTATATTAATACTGCTGTATAAGTGATCAGTGACTGATGGGTTATATTAATATTGATATATAAATGATCAGTGGCTGATGAGTTTTTACTAATACTGCTGTATAAGTGATCAGTGGCTGATGAGTTATATTAATATTGCTGTATAAGTGATCAGTGACTGATGGGTTATATTAATACTGCTGTATAAGTGATCAGTGACTGATGGGTTATATTAATACTGCTGTATAAGTGATCAGTGACTGATGGGTTATATTAATACTGCTATATAAGTGATCAGTGGCTGATGGGTTTTACTAAAACTGCTGTATAAGTGATAAGTGGCTGATGAGTTATATTAATACTGCTGTATAAGTGATCAGTGACTGATGGGTTATATTAATATTGCTGTATAAATGATCAGTGGCTGATGGGTTTTACTAATACTGCTGTATAAGTGATCAGTGGCTGATGAGTTATATTAATACTGCTGTATAAGTGATCAGTGACTGATGGGTTATATTAATACTGCTGTATAAGTGATCAGTGACTGATGGGTTATATTAATACTGCTGTATAAGTGATCAGTGGCTGATGGGTTTTACTAAAACTGCTGTATAAGTGATCAGTGGCTGATGGGTTATATTAATACTGCGGTATAAGTGATCAGTGACTGATGGGTTATAGTAATACTGCTGTATAAGGGATCAGTGACTGATGGGATATATTAATAATGCTGTATAAGTGATCAGTGACTGATGGGTTATATTAATACTGCTGTATAAGTGATCAGTGGCTGATGGGTTTTATTAATACTGCTGTATAAGTGATCAGTGGCTGATGAGTAATATTAATACTGCTGTATAAGTGATCAGTGGCTGATGAGTTATATTAATACTGCTGTATAAGTGATCAGTGGCTGATGAGTTATATTAATACTGCTGTATAAGTGATCAGTGGCTGATGAGTTATATTAATACTGCTGTATAAGTGATCAGTGACTGATGGGTTATATTAATACTGCTGTATAAGTGATCAGTGACTGATGGGTTATATTAATACTGCTGTATAAGTGATCAGTGGCTGATGGGTTTTATTAATACTGCTGTATAAGTGATCAGGGGCTGATGAGTAATATTAATACTGCTGTATAAGTGATCAGTGGCTGATGAGTAATATTAATACTGCTGTATAAGTGATCAGTGGCTGATGAGTTATATTAATACTGCTGTAAAAGTGATCAGTGGCTGATGAGTTATATTAATACTGCTGTATAAGTGATCAGTGACTGATGGGTTATATTAATACTGCTGTATAAGTGATCAGTGACTGATGGGTTATTTTAATACTGCTGTATAAGTGATCAGTGGCTGATGAGTTATATTAATACTGCTGTATAAGTGATCAGTGACTGATGGGTTATATTAATACTGCTGTATAAGTGATAAGTGGCTGATGGGTTTCACTAATACTGCTGTATAAGTGATCAGTGATTAATGGGTTATATTAATACTGCTGTATAAGTGATCAATGGCTGATGGGTTATATTAATACTGCTATATAAGTGATCAGTGGCTGATGAGTTTTATTAATACTGCTGTATAAGTGATCAGTGGCTGATAAGTTATATTAATACTGCTGCATAAATGATCAGTGGCTAATGGGTTATATTAATACTGCTGTATAGTTAATCAGTGGCTGATGAGTTATATTAATATGGTTGTATAGTTGATCAGTGGCTGATGGGTTATATTAATACTGCTGTGTAAGTGGTCAGTGGCTGATGAATTATATTAATACTACTGTATAAGTGATCAGTGACTCATGGGTTATATTAATACTGCTGTATAAGTGATCAGTGGCTGATGGGTTATATTAATACTGCTGTGTAAGTGGTCAGTGGCTGATGAGTTATATTAATACTGCTGTGTAAGTGGTCAGTGGCTGATGATGAGCTATATTAATGATGCTGTATAGGTGATCAGTGGCTAAAGAGTTATATTAATAATGCCTTTATAAATGATCAGTGGCTAATGGATTATATTAATACTTCTGTATAGTAGATCAGTGGCTGATGGGTTATATCAATACTGCTGTTTAAGTGATCATTGGCTGATGGGTTATATTAATACTGCTGTATAAATGATCAGTGGCTAATGGATTATATTAATACTTCTGTATAGTAGATCAGTGGCTGATGGGTTATATCAATACTGCTGTTTAAGTGATCATTGGCTGATGGGTTATATCAATACTGCTGTTTAAGTGATCATTGGCTGATGGGTTATATCAATACTGCTGTTTAAGTGATCATTGGCTGATGGGTTATATCAATACTGCTGTTTAAGTGATCATTGGCTGATGGGTTATATCAATACTGCTGTTTAAGTGATCATTGGCTGATAGGTTAAACTAATACTGTTGTAAAAATGTTCATAGGCTAAAGCTCTACTGTTGTTTCAGCCGTCACTGGGGGATTGCATTACGTATTTAGAAGTCATAATACAGTATGGTTTATTATTCAGTCTTAAAATTTGGTCCCAATGAATCATTAATACATCTGCCATATCATATTTATAACCTATCATTACAACTTTGTTTTTGTTGCTTTTCTTTTGTTGTCCAGCCAAGCTGCATCGGGATAGTATAAATCATGTGAGCTTTGATACTTACTTTGACAACAATATAATCTGATCAATCAACTATTTCTAAAAGTGTATTAATTAAGCACTGTTTGTTCTTCTTAATTATCTCAAGTCCTCCCTGTAATGCCTGTTTGACAACAAGAATTTAGTTCCTACCTGCAGCGTAAATTATTTGCAATAATTACTCACAATCCTGCATTACATTTCAGATAATCAGCTGTGTTTTAATTCTGAATGTGCATGGTTAGTGCTCAGATTAATCGCTGGAAGTCTAAATAATATAATACAAATGTGATAACATATATGTAAGTGTAAAGTTAACATTTTTGCAGGGTTAATGTACTGAGATATTATAAACCAGAGACAATTTATAGTACTTATTGCATCAACAAATGTGAGAAAATTACAATTTAGGGCTAGATTACAAGTGGAACGCTAAATTATCGGACGCCCACAAACGGACATTTGGCCGTTTGCGGGCACACAATAATTAACCAGCCATTACAAGTGGTAGCAATTAGCGCTTATAAAAAATCTCTGGTTCATTTTATAAATGTGCCCCAAATGCCCCCAAATTACAGCCTAGTGCATTTTATTACAAAATAAAGATAGCAGCGTCATTATTTTTTAATAATATAACTGCACTAGTCAGAATTTCGGGGCTAAAGTTGGTGGGAGTGGGGTGTCTTTACATTGTGGTCAATCATATCTGTGTGTTCCCAGTAAATATAAATGTATTTGATTATATACATATATATATTTAGGTGTTAATATGTGTATATACTCATATTCACACATACATATATATTTATATAATCATATACATATATATTTGTTTGCTGCCATCGCTGCTCTATTATCCCCCTTTCGCTGCGTGATGTTCTGATGGCGGGTAAGACGGAATCAGAACGAGTCTCCCATAGGAACCTATGGAAGTGCGCTCTCGTGAGCGCAATGCTTCCCAGATATATAACATATATATGTATATGCTTATATACAAATATATGTATGCATTAATATGTGTATATACACATATTAACACATAAATAAATATATATGTATGTAAGCATATACATATATATAACACATAAATATATATGTATGTAAGCATATACATATATATAACACATAAATATATATGTATGTAAGCATATACATATATATAACACATAAATATATATGTATGTAAGCATATACATATATATAACACTTAAATAAATATATATGTATGTAAGCATATACATATATATAACACATAAATATATATGTATGTAAGCATATACATATATATTTACTAGGAACACACAGCTCCCATAGACTGCAATGTAAAGGCTCTTTTCAACATTAAAGCCCCAAAACTGATTAGTGCAGTTGTTTTTTATTTTAAAAAAAATGCCACATTTTTTAAAATAAAAAACTACAATGCCCTCTATTTTGAGGACATTTGGGGCACTTTTAGAAAATTAACCAAATAACTAATCTCTGGTTAATTTTCTGAGTGCTAATTGCTACCACAAGCTCATAGTAGCAATAACCAGCCACTTGTAATGGCTGCTCATTAAAAAACCCTAGATTTCGCTCATATTAGCGTAAGATTCAGGATATATAGTTATGTCTGGTTTTGGTCTTTGTATCTCTTTCTGAATAGCACCATCTGGTGGCATTCTGTATTCACCAACAGAGTGGCAGTCCGTTAATGGAAAAGTACCACATTATGAAATGTGCACACTCTTCTTATATGCAGACTTTCTGAATCACCATCAATATAAACAAAAGTATATCCTAAACAATAATCATTACAGTCTGATTGATGTATACATTCAAAATATATAGCAAGATAGGGTAAATATCTATATATCTGTAGTTGTCCAGAAAAAACATATAGGTTAACCAACTGACATATTAACACTATTATACCATGACTATTTATTTATTATTATTATCGGTTATTTGTAGAGCGCCAACAGATTCTGCAGCGCTATAAACATAGGCGGAATACAAGGAAACATTTATAGGGATCAGACAGGTAGAGGGCCCTGCCAAGAGTCGCAATGCTGTAGTCAGCTCTAAAGAAGATGATCTACAAACAGCAGGACTCTTAGGCTTACATGCTAAGGGGGTTCAAGGGGATAGCAATGGAGGAGAGGAACTGGTATAAAGAAAGGTTAGTGTAGGTTGTATGCATCCTTGAACAGCAGAGTCTTTAGGGAGCGCTTGAAGCTTTCAAAACTAGGGGAGAGTCTTGTGGAGCGAGGCAACAAGACCCACAAGATGGGAGCCAGTCTGCAGAAGTCCTGTAAGCGGGAGTGTGAGGAGGTAACAAGAGAGGAGGAGAGTAGGAGGCCATGAGCAGAGTGAAGGGGACGGGAGGGAGAGTATCTTGAGACAAGGTCTGAGATATAGGGGGGGAGCAGTGCAGTTTAGAGCTTTGTATGTCAGAGTGAGAATATAATTTTGTGTTTAATCCTGGAGGCAAGAGGAAGCCAGTGAAGGGATTGGCAGAGAGGTGAAGCAGATGAAGAGCGAGATGTAAGGAAGATGAGCCTGGCAGTGGCATTCATTATGGATTGTAAAGGAGCTAGGCGGCAGCTGGGGAGACCAGAGAGGACAGAGTTGCAGTAATCAAGGTGGGAAAGGATGAGAGAGTGGATTACAATCTTAGTTGTGTCTTGTGTAAGGAAATGTCTAATTTTAGAAATGTTTTTAAGGTGGAAGTGGCAGGCTGTAGCCAAGGACTGAATGTGAAGAGCAAACGAAAGATCTGAGTCAAGTGTGACCCAAGACATCGGGCATGCGTGGTAGGGGTAATGATTACAGCAATTCTATGCATATTAGTGAGCTATTAATCATGGTATTAACATAAATGCTGTAAAATTATTATCTTGATGTAATTTACGTTATAACAGATAAACGAATAGTATATGTTCAAAGGGATGGCAATAGAATCAATACCAGAAGCTATTGATACAACATACTGACAATTAAACCTGTGCAGAAAAACACTATTATAATTTCAGTGAGGAATGTCCAAAAACATACCCAAAAGAATACACATATAGTAATCACTAGCTCTTTTTGTACGCCCCCCTAAATAGTTCCCCAGATTTTAAATGGTAAGACCTTTCGGTTGTCAGATCAATGAACCAAAATGGGTGGAGGACAAAGTAGATCTCATAGAAATTGGTGCCTATCATTTAGGGTATTAAAGTGATGGTAAACCTCAGCAAACAAAATGCCATATATGTAATCTTTGCCTTTAAAAAAGTATAGTATATATGTACTTTTTTTTGTTTTTAATCTATCTTTGAAAAGGGTTAAATTCGTGCCTATAGTAATGCTTCTATTACAATGTTATGCCGGCCGACTGGGATGAACTCCAATGAACTCCAGTTCCAATGAACATCCAATCAGTGTGTGTGTCCTATGACATTCTTGAAGTCCAGCCCTCTAAAGCATACCAGGTCTACAGATTATAGCCAATTATCTTAAAAACAGCTTTATATGGATCACTGTACGTTTACGTATCCCTTAAATTAGGAATTCTTTTGAAACATATCCTCAAAGGATCTAGTATAGAAAATAGTAAAGTCACTCTATAATTTATGCCAATATTTGTGTAATATCACAGTAATATTCTTTTGATCTCTGCTGTATGTGGTACAGAAGTTAGTTACTGGATTGTTTGTTATGTGGTGAAGTAGAATTCCAATCTATCAGTTCATCCCTTAATGGCCTCCAACCATCCTTGTTGAAGGAAGCTGTGGGTCATATCTTGTAACTGGATGATGTGTTTATATGATCTGTATTGCTTCTAATGACGCTCCGGTATTGGGAATCAATCTCAGTAATGCGGGTGGATGACAACTGCGAAGAAGAGTATTTCAGCCTGTAGCGTTACAAAATAATTTAGTGTCCAATTTAGATTAATCTTAAAAAATACAGAAGTCCAGAAATTACTTTTGATCAAAAGAATAATAGATAATAAATTTGAACACATGTGCTCAGCAAAAGTTTTCTTTTGTCCAAATTTTCATTACGTTAAAAATACAATTTTCATTTTAGGTCATTTTTGTACTTGATCGTATTCATTTAAAACTATTTTCGTTCTAAATTTTCATATTACTAAAAATTTTCATTTTTAGTGCAGATTTCTGCCATTTGAAGATGTAATCAGCTATATTAGCTTTAGTTTTTATATTCTATGTAATTTTTAATCTTATTCTTTTATTTATACATCTAGGGCCAGATTACAAGTTGCACAGTTGCGCTCTTATTATAAAAAAAAAACCGTATTTTGCACAAGCAGTAACCCGTCTAGGGCAAAAATCATAACTTAGATTATCACATTTCTCTGCATTCTAAACCTGTAGACTGTACCCAGCGCTACGGAATTTGGCAGCGCTATACAAATAAATGATAATAATAATAATAATAATAATAATATGTATTCCCCCATAGAAATCAATGGAGAAAAAAAACACCTGACTATTGCACAAACACGATTGCATTTTCCCATTCCTCATAGAAGTCAATGGGGGCAAAAATTGTTGAATAAATACGTGTATAAGTGTGTGTATGTGTTTACATGTGTATTTATGTATTTACAGGCATATTTACACATATAAATACACCAATACATATGAACACACATACAGTATATATATATATATATATATATATATATATATATATATATATATATATATATATATATATATATATATATATATATATATATATATATATATATACAACACCTGAGATCTCATATCTTTGATCCCTTATAACTTTTGTGTGCAATATTTATTTTTTTAAATAATTTTTATTAGACAGTGTTAATATGAGTGTGTGTACTTTGTATTGTATTTTTATTAGACAGTGTTAATATGAGTGTGTGTACTTTGTATTGTATTTTTATTAGACAGTGTTAATATGAGTGTAAGTGTACTTTGTATTGTATTTTTATTAGACAGTGTTAATATGAGTGTAAGTGTACTTTGTATTGTATTTTTATTAGACAGTGTTAATATGAGTGTAAGTGTACTTTGTATTGTATTTTTATTAGACAGTGTTAATATGAGTGTAAATGTACTTTGTATTGTATTTTTATAAGACAGTGTTAATATGAGTGTAAATGTACTTTGTATTGCATTTTTATTAGACAGTGTTAATATGAGTGTAAGTGTACTTTGTATTGTATTTTTATTAGACAGTGTTAATATGAGTGTGTGTACTTTGTATTGTATTTTTATTAGACAGTGTTAATATGAGTGTGTGTACTTTGTATTGTATTTTTATTAGACAGTGTTAATATGAGTGTGTGTACTTTGTATTGTATTTTTATTAGACAGTGTTAATATGAGTGTAAGTGTACTTTGTATTGTATTTTTATTAGACAGTGCTAATATGAGTGTAAGTGTACTTTGTAATGTATTTTTATTAGACAGTGTTAATATGAGTGTAAGTGTACTTTGTATTGTATTTTTATTCGACAGTGTTAATATGAGTGTAAGTGTACTTTGTAATGTATTTTTATTAGACAGTGCTAATATGAGTGTAAGTGTACTTTGTATTGTATTTTTATTAGACAGTGCTAATATGAGTGTAACTGTACTTTGTAATGTATTTTTATTAGACAGTGTTAATATGAGTGTGTGTACTTTGTATTGTATTTTTATTAGACAGTGCTAATATGAGTGTAAGTGTACTTTGTATTGTATTTTTATTAGACAGTGTTAATATGAGTGTAAGTGTACTTTGTATTGTATTTTTATTAGACAGTGCTAATATGAGTGTAAGTGTACTTTGTATTGTATTTTTATTAGACAGTGCTAATATGAGTGTAAGTGTACTTTGTAATGTATTTTTATTAGACAGTGCTAATATGAGTGTAAGTGTACTTTGTAATGTATTTTTATTAGACAGTGCTAATATGAGTGTAAGTGTACTTTGTATTGTATTTTTATTAGACATTGTTAATATGAGTGTAAGTGTACTTCGTAATGTATTTTTATTAGACAGTGTTAATATGAGTGTAAGTGTACTTTGTATTGTATTTTTATTAGACAGTGCTAATATGAGTGTAAGTGTACTTTGTATTGTATTTTTATTAGACAGTATTAATATGAGTGTAAGTGTACTTTGTATTGTGTTTTTATTAGACAGTGCTAATATGAGTGTAAGTGTACTTTGTATTGTATTTTTAAAGTGCTTTGTGCAAGTTTTTTTGTGGAAAACAGTTAACCACAGCTTTGCGATCGCAGTAAGGATCAACTTGTAATACAAGCCCAAAGGAAAGGGGGCGCAAATGATCACCATAATGCTAGCGCAATCGTTTGTGCCTCACTTGTAATCAGGCCCCTAATTTTTTGCACTGCATTTTTGGTAAAACAAAAAAAATAAATACTTAATGGTACAGTAACTATATATTATTTTAAACAACTTTTAAATTTACTTTTATTATCAAATATGCTTCAATCTCTTTTTATCCTTTGCTGAAGGAACAGCGTTGCACTACTGGCAGCTCGCTGAACACATCTAGTTAGCCGAATAGCCAATTACAAGAGAGACAAATGTATGCAGCGCCAATCACAGCTAGCTCCCTCTAGTGTAGGATATGTGTCTATTCATTTTCAACAATGGATACCAAGGGGGCGATTTATGTAGCGTATCACGTCCGCCGCACATCGATAAATGCCGATACATCAATAAACTGCTTGTGCAGTGCCGCCCCCTGCATGATTCGCGGGGTGTCAATCAGCCCGATTGCATAGGATCGGGTTGATTTCTGTCCGCAGCCTCAGAGCAGGCGGACAAGTTATGGAGCAGCGGTCTTTAGACCACTGCTTCATAACTGCTGTTTCTGGCGAGCCTGAAGGCTTGAGCGGAAACAGGGGCATCAAGCTCTGATAATTCAGCCCCCAAGAGAACAAAACACAATAAAATGTCGTGCTCTATCTGATTCTTGCAAGTTTAATTTTGACTTTCCTATCCCTTTATTCCTTTATCATTTATACAACTAATTTTTGTGCACTGCATATTTGGTAAAATTAAAAAGTTTACTTAAAGGGACACAAAACCCAAAAATTTTCTTTCATGATTCAAGTAGAGAATACAATTTTAAACAACATTCAAATGTATTTCTATTACCTAATTTGCTTCATTCTGTAGATATCCTTTGTTTAAGAAATAGCAATGCACATGGATGAGCCAATCACACAAGGCATCTATGAGCAGCAACCAATCAGTAGCTACTGAGCCTATCTAGATATGCTTTTCAGCAAAGTATATTAAAAGAATGAAGCAAATTAGATAATAGAGGTAAATTAGAAAGTTGTTTAAAATTGCATGCTCTTTCTAAATCATGAAAGAAAAAATTGGGGTTTCATGTCCCTTTAAGGGTACATACTAATATATTAACAATACTGAAGTGAAAGGGGTCAATTTATCAAGCTCTGTACGGAGCTTGATGCCCCATGTTTCCGGGGAGCCTTCAGGCTCTCCGGCTCTGCTCTGAGGCAGCGGACAGAAATCAACACGATCGGATATGATCAGGTTGATTGACACACCCTGCTAGCGGCCGATTGGCCGCGGATCTGCAGGGGGCGGTATTGCCTCAGCAGTTCACAAGAACTGCTGGTGCAATGATAAATGCCGACAGCGTATGCTGTATCGTATCATCTCCGCTCACACATTAGTAAATTGACTCCAAAGTATCTATTCTTAAAGGGTCATGAAACTATTTTTTTTTTATTCATGATTCAGTTAGAGCATGCACATTTATACAACTTTCCAATTTACTTATTTTATCCAATTGGCTTCTTTTTTCTTGGTATCCTTTGTTGAAAAGCATACCTACAGACAGGCTGAATCTCAGAAGCAAGAAGGGAGGTAGCAGATGATTGGTGGTTGCACATATATACCTCTTGTCATTGGCTCAAAATTGTGTTCAGCTAGCTCCCTGCAAGTAGTGCATTTCTGCACCTTCAAAAAAGGATACCAAGATAATGAAGTAAAATAGAAGTAAAATGAAAAGTTGCTTACAAATGTATGCTCTGGTTGAATTTCTCAGGGCCTTCTCCACTGGGATGATCATGTTTTGTTAAAGGGATATGAAACCAAAAATGTTTCCTTCATGATAAAGATAATTTAAAAAAACTTTCCAATTTACTTCTATAATTTAATTGCCTTAGTTCTCTTGGTATCCTTTGTTGAAAAGTATATCTAGATAGGCTCAGGATCTGGGAGCTAGCTGCTGATTGGTGGCTGCACATACATGCCTCTTGTCATTGGATTACCGGTGTGTTTAGCTAGCTCCCAGTAGTGAAAAGATGCTCCTTCCATAAAGGATACCAAAAAGAATAAAGCAAAATTGATAATAGAAATAAACTGTATTTTTTTTAATGTATGTGCTATAAAAATTGGGGGTTTCATGTCTCTTTAATATTAATGACTTTTCTAGTTTCAATGTAAGTTAAAATGATTAAAACAAATAAAAACTACAATAACACAGTACAAAGTCATACACATACACAATTTATAATAAGTTATTGTAAACTTTAATATATTACTGCTCAGTATATAAAAGTGATCTTTAAAACAGGGGCTCTTTAATTCATTAACATTTTGAGAGATGCTTCATTTTTAAAATATTTACCACTAAGTTATGGTAAACATTGCGCCGTTCCTCCGCCCGCATCTCATACTGTATTTAGCAGATCGATGACAAATCCGGCTTCCCGCAATCATTACATGCCCATTCTGGCGTCTAGCTTGTGAGGCACCCAACAATCTGCTAAATGCAGTATGTGATACGTGCGAAGGAACGGCGCAATGTTTACCATAACTCAGTGGTAAATATTTTAAAAATTAAGCATCTTTCAAAATGCTAATGAATTAAAGTGCCCTAGTTTTAAAGATTACTTTTATATACTTGGCAGTAATATATTAAACTTTACTGTGATCTCATGAGATTTCATTCAATTCTTGTGAGATTTCATAGTAAACTTCCATTACCTGAGTAGGGAAATATCATGACAGTACTAACCATGCCAGATGCACACTGCCTTGCAAGTCCTAAGACTAGCATCCTGATTGGCTGCTTAAAACCCCTTTAAAATGGGATGCAGTTACTGAGGAAATTGTAAGGTAAAATATCTTCCTTATTAACATAGAGATGTTCATGTGATATTTTCTAGTCAGCTTTTTACAGTTATGCTGCATCACTTTCATATGCTGCAACATTTGGGTATCATGTCCCTTTAAAGAATTTTAGAAAGACACATTTTAGCTTGAAGGTTCTGGATGTGAAGAAGAGACAAATAATGTTTGCATGATTTCTCTTCATGCCTGCTACTTTTGTCATTATTAGGCCCTTTGAGAAATAAACAGCTCTCAAGCTCAAATTTGCCTTTCTAATGGGAACAGCTAGTATAGACAATTAATATTAACAAAAACTCACATTATAGGATTGAAACAATTAAAAAAAACTATTTTTCAATGTGAAAAGAACATATAACTCCTGTATGACTAAAATTCAGCATTTAGTGCCTCACCGGTTGTCCTTAACTTTAGTCAATAGTTATACTATGGCAGGATTGGGCAGGGGGCTATGGACAAATAAATTGTAAGACCCTCTGTACATCATTACAAACAAAGAAGTTTATTAACCAAACAATACAATGCCCCCCTATTCCTGCAACTTTTTTGTACCTAAACAAAATGAACAAATAAACTAATCATTTTTTTTCAAACAATCATTCATTTTTCCTCATTTAGTCCAGTAATTTATTTGTCCATCGCCAAATAAGCAAAAGTCTGACAAATTTCCATTAGTCCGAATTCAAAATGCAGATCTATACTTATATAGATAATTTTGAAAGATCAGAGAGGTTTAGAGAATTGAGTTCTGAGTCTAAATCCTCACCTTTTATAAAAATTTTGGGTGAGAATTGTGGTGTACCATTTATTTTCATATTATTTTAAAAGCATTTAAATGTATATTGCAATGCAAAACAAAAACAAACATTTGCTTTAAGTTAAGAGTAATGCTTAAAATTTTATAAGTGACTGTTTTTTCGATCTGTACCTAAAACTATGCATCTCGAATATACTCAAATTGAGTTAAAAATGATCAACATTGCATCTGAAATTCCTATAAAATATAGACTAAATTGTTAGTATTCTTTTTTTCAAATTGGTAATAAAAACATCACATGCTCACAAAACATTCCCTTTGAATTACATTGCATACACAAACAACATAAAAAAAAAACAATTCTAACAATTCTAGGGGTAATGAAAGACTCTGGACTCATTTTTTTGTGTCAGATACTACTATACTATAATATTGTCTAAATGACACACAATTGGACAACCAATCAAGCGTGGATAAGCAGGGATTTAAAGTAATGTAATAAATAAGCCAATTGAAATTAAAAAGAAGTGGACTTCTGAAGCAGTTCAGCTTCTGACCACAAGATGGTGATAAAACTATATAAAACTTTTCTCATGCCTATCATTTGAGTTATGCTATTTCTTTTAAATAAGTCTGCATTTGGCTTGTATTTCTCCTACAATGTATAGATAAACTAGAAACTGGTCAAAGGCATAAACTAAATGGGTATATAATATAAACAATAATATAATTATGAAGTAGGTGGTGGTACTCAGTACTGGTGAGAACCCCCACAAAGAAAGCCCTGTCTAGTTATAACATATACTTCTACCATAGAATGCTTGAGACATGAGGTCCTATGAGCCTACCTAGGTTTACTATTCAACAAAGGATATCTAGAGAACTAAGCACATTTGATAATAAAAGTAAATAAAACTGCACTGTCTATCTTAATCATGAAAATTTAATTTTGGGAGCATACAATTTTAAACAGCTTTCAAATTTACTTCTATTATCTTATTTGTTTCATTCTATTGGTATCCTTTGTTGAAAAACCTTCCTAGGTAGGCTCAGGAGCTGCAGATTAGAGGTTGTATATATATGCCTCATGTTACCTATATGCCTTGCTGTTTCTTTAACAAAAGACACCATGAGAATGAAGCAATTTAGATAGTTAAAGTAAATTAGAAAGTTGATTGTATTCTTCATCCTAATCATGAGAGAAAATTTGAAGTTTCATGTCCCTTTACACATGGTAAATATTTTTTATGAAATAAATCTTAATTAAAGCTAGATGTTTTGATTTTGAAACAAGTAGAGAGTTTATGTTTGTTCACTACTGCTTTGTACGTGGAACCTCGTTGACTGATAAGCAAACATCTCACCAGGCCTGGACTGACCATAGGGCATGTCGGGCAAATGCCCGGTGGGCCACAGAGCCCGGTGGGCTGCCCTTTCACCATAACCAGACAGAGTGCTTAATCAGTGGTTTAATCGGGGCAGCTAAGTTTCCCACGTGTTACATTCTTAGATGCATAAGGGTTGTGGTGGGTGGAGCAGGGCGGCCCTGCATCAAGTAGGAGCTGTACTTCTGTATGCGCTGTGTCGGACTGTCCTGAAATCAGCAGGACATGTGTGTCCCGGACTCCTCCTTCCAGGCCAGCGGCCGAGTGATCACCACATTCAGTCACTTCAGCAGTGCTTTGTATCTATGGCAAAAATAAGAGCATGTCCCATGTTGCTGATGCAAATATGTTTCTGACACGGCCTGTGCCCCCTCGCTTAGGAGGGGAAAAAGCAGTAACCAGCAGCCCTGACTAAAACTAAAAGCATAAGGTCAGTGACACACGGATTTAAAACCTCCATTCAGTAATTAGTAGTGCAGGTAGTCTAAGAGGAGGAAGCAAAGGGGGTACAGTATATGAGTCAGATTGCCTTTAAGGATAGTGAGGGCCGTATATATATATTTTATATATGAAGCACTAACCACCAGTGTTTAACACGGGAAAAGTATGGGGGTGGGGAATGCCCAGAGTCAGATGTGGAATTTTCAGCAGATAATGTGATATAGGCAATGTGTTTATGTTTTTTTAAAGTTAAAAATGGTCACAAACTATTGAATAGTTTGATTTTTGATATAATAATAGCCTAAACGTTTAATAAGAAATCTAGTTGTGCCTTATAAAATGCATTTAGTAATAACATCCAAATGTCAATACAATCCACAGCCTATATTGTAAATAATAAGAGCCAGTTATACTGCACTGCAAATTCCATATTTTATTATGTGTGTGAGGTCTGTGTGTGTGAGAGGTCTGTGTGTGTGTGCGTGTAAGGTCTCTGTGTGTGTGAGGTGTGTGTGTGTGTGGTGTATGTATGTGTGTGGTGTTGGTGTGTGTGTGTGTGACTGTGTGTGGTGTTGTATGTGTGTGTGTGTGTGATGTTGTATGTGTGGGGTGTGTGTGCGTGTGAGGTCTCTGTGTATGTGAGGTGTGTGTGTGTGTGGTGTATGTATGTGTGTGGTGTTGGTGTGTGTGTGTGTGACTGTGTGTGGTGTTGTATGTGTGTGTGTGTGTGTGTGATGTTGTATGTGTGGGGTGTGTGTGCGTGTAAGGTCTCTGTGTGTGTGAGGTGTGTGTGTGTGTGGTGTATGTATGTGTGTGGTGTTGGTGTGTGTGTGTGTGACTGTGTGTGGTGTTGTATGTGTGTGTGTGTGTGTGTGTGATGTTGTATGTGTGGGGTGTGTGTGCGTGTGAGGTCTGTGTGCGTGTGAGGTCTGTGTGCGTGTGAGGTGTGTGTGGCATATGTATGTGTGTGGTGTTGGTGTGTGTGTGTGACTGTGTGTGGTGTTGTATGTGTGTGTGTGTGGTGGTGTATGTGTGGGGTGTGTGTGTGCATATGAGCTCTGTGTGTGTGTGCGTGTGAGGTCTGTGTGCGTGTGAGGTCTGTGTGCATGTGTGAGGTCTGTGTGCGTGTGAGGTCTGTGCGTGTGTGTGCATGTGAGGTCTGTGTGTGTGAGGTGTGTGGGTGGTGTATGTATGTGTGAGGTGTTGTATGTGTGGGGTGTGTGTGTGTGTATGAGCTCTGAGTGTGTGCGTATGAGCTCTGTGTGTGTGTGCGTATGAGCTCTGTGTGTGTGTGTGCGTGTGAGGTCTGTGTGTGTGTGCGTATGAGCTCTGTGTGTGTGTGTGTGTGTATGAGCTCTGTGTGTGTGTGTGTATGAGCTCTGTGTGTGTGTGCGTATGAGCTCTGTGTTTGTGTGTGTGTGTGTATGAGCTCTGTGTGTGTGTGTGCGTATGAGCTCTGTGTGTGTGTGTGTATGAGCTCTGTGTGTGTGTGTGCGTATGAGCTCTGTGTGTGTGTGCGTATGAGCTCTGTGTGTGTGTGTGTATGAGCTCTGTGTGTGTGTGCGTATGAGCTCTGTGTGTGTGTGCGTATGAGCTCTGTGTGTGTGTGCGTATGAGCTCTGTGTGTGTGTGTGTATGAGCTCTGTGTGTGTGTGTGCGTATGAGCTCTGTGTGTGTGTGCGTATGAGCTCTGTGTGTGCGTGTATGAGCTCTGTGTGTGTGTGTGTATGAGCTCTGTGTGTGTGTGTGTGTGTGCGTGTGAGGTCTGTGTGTGTGTGTGCGTATGAGCTCTGTGTGTGTGTGTATGAGCTCTGTGTGTGTGTGTATGAGCTCTGTGTGTGTGCGTATGAGCTCTGTGTGTGTGTGTATGAGCTCTGTGTGTGTGTGTGTGTATGTATGTATGAGCTCTGTGTGTGTGTGTATGACCTCTGTGTGTGTGTGTGTATGAGCTCTGTGTGTGTGTGTGTGCGTGTGAGGTCTGTGTGTGTGTGCGTATGAGCTCTGTGTGTGTGTGTATGAGCTCTGTGTGTGTGTGCGTATGAGCTCTGTGTGTGTGCGTATGAGCTCTGTGTGTATGTGTATGAGCTCTGTGTGTGTGTATGAGCTCTGTGTGTGTGTGTGTATGAGCTCTGTGTGTGTGTGTGTGTGTGTGTGTGTGTGTGTGTGTGTGTGTGTGTGCGTGTGAGGTCTGTGTGTGTGTGCGTATGAGCTCTGTGTGTGTGTGTATGAGCTCTGTGTGTGTGTGTATGAGCTCTGTGTGTGTGTGCGTATGAGCTCTGTGTGTGTGTGCGTATGAGCTCTGTGTGTGTGTGCGTATGAGCTCTGTGTGTGTGTGCGTATGAGCTCTGTGTGTGTGTGCGTATGAGCTCTGTGTGTGTGTGCGTATGAGCTCTGTGTGTGTGTGCGTGTGAGGTCTGTGTGTGTGTGCGTGTGAGCTCTGTGTGTGCGTATGAGCTCTGTGTGTGTGTGTGCGTATGAGCTCTGTGTGTGTGTGTGCGTTTGAGCTTTGTGTGTGTGTGCGTATGAGCTCTGTGTGTGTGTGTGCGTATGAGCTCTGTGTGTGTGTGCGTATGAGCTCTGTGTGTGTGTGTGCGTATGAGCTCTGTGTGTGTGTGTGCGTATGAGCTCTGTGTGTGTGTGTGCGTTTGAGCTTTGTGTGTGTGTGCGTATGAGCTCTGTGTGTGTGTGTGCGTATGAGCTCTGTGTGTGTGTGTGCGTTTGAGCTTTGTGTGTGTGTGCGTATGAGCTCTGTGTGTGTGTGTGTGTGTGTATGAGCTCTGTGTGTGTGTGTGTATGAGCTCTGTGTGTGTGTGTATGTGTGTGTATGAGCTCTGTGTGTGTGTGCGTATGAGCTCTGTGTGTGTGTGCGTATGAGCTCTGTGTGTGTGTGTGCGTATGAGCTCTGTGTGTGTGTGTGCGTATGAGCTCTGTGTGTGTGTGTGTGTATAAGCTCTGTGTGTGTGTGTGTGTGTGAGGTCTGTGTGTGTGTGCGTATGAGCTCTGTGTGTGTGTGCGTATGAGCTCTGTGTGTGTGTGCGTATGAGCTCTGTGTGTGTGTGCGTGTGAGGTCTGTGTGTGTGTGCGTATGAGCTCTGTGTGTGTGTGTGCGTATAAGCTTTGTGTGTGTGTGCGTATGAGCTCTGTGTGTGTGTGCGTATGAGCTCTGTGTGTGTGTGTGTATGAGCTCTGTGTGTGTGTGCGTATGAGCTCTGTGTGTGTGTGCGTATGAGCTCTGTGTGTGTGTGCGTGTGAGCTCTGTGTGTGTGTGTGTGTGTGCGTATGAGCTCTGTGTGTGTGTGCGTATGAGCTCTGTGTGTGTGTGTGCGTGTGAGGTCTGTGTGTGTGTGCGTATGAGCTCTGTGAGTGTGTGCGTATGAGCTCTGTGTGTGTGTGCGTGTGAGCTCTGTGTGTGTGTGTGTGTATGAGCTCTTTGTGTGTGTGCGTATGAGCTCTGTGTGTGTGTGTGTGTGCGTGTGAGGTCTGTGTGTGTGTGCGTATGAGCTCTGTGTGTGTGTGCGTATGAGCTCTGTGTGTGTGTGCGTATGAGCTCTGTGTGTGTGTGCATATGAGCTCTGTGTGTGTGTGTGTGCGTATGAGCTCTGTGTGTGTGTGTGCGTATGAGCTCTGTGTGTGTGTGCGTGTGAGCTCTGTGTGTGTGTGCGTATGAGCTCTGTGTGTGTGTGTGCGTATGAGCTCTGTGTGTGTGTGCGTATGAGCTCTGTGTGTGTGTGCGTATGAGCTCTGTGTGTGTGTGCGTATTGCTCTGTGTGTGTGTGCGTATGAGCTCTGTGTGTGTGTGCGTATGAGCTCTGTGTGTGTGTGCGTATGAGCTCTGTGTGTGTGTGCGTGTGAGGTCTGTGTGTGTGTGCGTATGAGCTCTGTGTGTGTGTGCGTATGAGGTCTGTGTGTGTGTGCATATGAGCTCTGTGTGTGTGTGCGTATGAGCTCTGTGTGTGTGTGCGTATGAGCTCTGTGTGTGTGTGCGTATGAGCTCTGTGTGTGTGTGCGTATGAGCTCTGTGTGTGTGTGTGTGTGTATAAGCTCTGTGTGTGTGTGCGTATGAGCTCTGTGTGTGTGTGCGTATGAGCTCTGTGTGTGTGTGCGTATGAGCTCTGTGTGTGTGTGCGTATGAGCTCTGTGAGTGTGTGCGTATGAGCTCTGTGTGTGTGTGCGTATGAGCTCTGTGTGTGTGTGTGCGTATGAGCTCTGTGTGTGTGTGCGTATAAGCTCTGTGTGTGTGTGCGTATGAGCTCTGTGTGTGTGTGTGCGTATGAGCTCTGTGTGTGTGTGCGTATGAGCTCTGTGTGTGTGTGCGTATGAGCTCTGTGTGTGTGTGTGCGTGTGAGGTCTGTGTGTGTGTGTGCGTGTGAGGTCTGTGTGTGTGTGTGTGTGTATGAGCTCTGTGTGTGTGTGTGCGTATGAGCTCTGTGTGTGTGTGTGCGTATAAGCTCTGTGTGTGTGTGTGCGTATGAGCTCTGTGTGTGTGTGTGTGTATGAGCTCTGTGTGTGTGTGTATGAGCTCTGTGTGTGTGTGTGCGTATGAGCTCTGTGTGTGTGTGCGTATGAGCTCTGTGTGTGTGTGTGCGTATGAGCTCTGTGTGTGTGTGCGTATGAGCTCTGTGTGTGTGTGCGTATGAGCTCTGTGTGTGTGTGTGTGTATGAGCTCTGTGTGTGTGTGTGCGTATGAGCTCTGTGTGTGTGTGCGTATGAGCTCTGTGTGTGTGTGCGTATGAGCTCTGTGTGTGTGTGCGTATGAGCTCTGTGTGTGTGTGTGCGTATGAGCTCTGTGTGTGTGTGCGTATGAGCTCTGTGTGTGTGTGTGCGTATGAGCTCTGTGTGTGTGTGTGTATGAGCTCTGTGTGTGTGTGCGTATGAGCTCTGTGTGTGTGTGTGTGTATGAGCTCTGTGTGTGTGTGCGTATGAGCTCTGTGTGTGTGTGCGTATGAGCTCTGTGTGTGTGTGTGCGTATGAGCTCTGTGTGTGTGTGCGTATGAGCTCTGTGTGTGTGTGTGCGTATGAGCTCTGTGTGTGTGTGCGTATGAGCTCTGTGTGTGTGTGCGTATGAGCTCTGTGTGTGTGTGCGTATGAGCTCTGTGTGTGTGTGTGCGTATGAGCTCTGTGTGTGTGTGTGCGTATGAGCTCTGTGTGTGTGTGCGTATGAGCTCTGTGTGTGTGTGTGCGTATGAGCTCTGTGTGTGTGTGCGTATGAGCTCTGTGTGTGTGTGCGTATGAGCTCTGTGTGTGTGTGCGTATGAGCTCTGTGTGTGTGTGCGTATGAGCTCTGTGTTTGTGTGCGTATGAGCTCTGTGTCTGTGTGCGTATGAGCTCTGTGTGTGTGCGTATGAGCTCTGTGTGTGTGTGCGTATGAGCTCTGTGTGTGTGTGTGCGTATGAGCTCTGTGTGTGTGTGTGTATGAGCTCTGTGTGTGTGCGTATGAGCTCTGTGTGTGTGTGCGTATGAGCTCTGTGTGTGTGTGCGTATGAGCTCTGTGTGTGTGTGCGTATGAGCTCTGTGTGTGTGTGCGTATGAGCTCTGTGTGTGTGCGTATGAGCTCTGTGTGTGTGTGTATGAGCTCTGTGTGTGTGTGTATGAGCTCTGTGTGTGTGTGTATGAGCTCTGTGTGTGTGTGTGTATGAGCTCTGTGTGTGTGTTTGTGTGTGTGTGTGCGTGTGAGGTCTGTGTGTGTTTGCGTATGAGCTCTGTGTGTGTGTGTATGAGCTCTGTGTGTGTGTGTATGAGCTCTGTGTGTGTGCGTATGAGCTCTGTGTGTGTGCGTATGAGCTCTGTGTGTGTGTGCGTATGAGCTCTGTGTGTGTGTGTGTGCGTATGAGCTCTGTGTGTGTGTGTGCGTATGAGCTCTGTGTGTGTGTGTGCGTATGAGCTCTGTGTGTGTGTGTGTGTATGAGCTCTGTGTGTGTGTGTATGAGCTCTGTGTGTGTGTGTGCGTATGAGCTCTGTGTGTGTGTGCGTATGAGCTCTGTGTGTGTGTGTGCGTATGAGCTCTGTGTGTGTGTGTGCGTATGAGCTCTGTGTGTGTGTGCGTATGAGCTCTGTGTGTGTGTGTGTGTATGAGCTCTGTGTGTGTGTGTGCGTATGAGCTCTGTGTGTGTGTGCGTATGAGCTCTGTGTGTGTGTGCGTATGAGCTCTGTGTGTGTGTGCGTATGAGCTCTGTGTGTGTGTGTGCGTATGAGCTCTGTGTGTGTGTGCGTATGAGCTCTGTGTGTGTGTGTGCGTATGAGCTCTGTGTGTGTGTGTGTATGAGCTCTGTGTGTGTGTGCGTATGAGCTCTGTGTGTGTGTGTGTGTATGAGCTCTGTGTGTGTGTGCGTATGAGCTCTGTGTGTGTGTGCGTATGAGCTCTGTGTGTGTGTGTGCGTATGAGCTCTGTGTGTGTGTGCGTATGAGCTCTGTGTGTGTGTGTGCGTATGAGCTCTGTGTGTGTGTGCGTATGAGCTCTGTGTGTGTGTGCGTATGAGCTCTGTGTGTGTGTGTATGAGCTCTGTGTGTGTGTGTGCGTATGAGCTCTGTGTGTGTGTGTGCGTATGAGCTCTGTGTGTGTGTGCGTATGAGCTCTGTGTGTGTGTGCGTATGAGCTCTGTGTGTGTGTGCGTATGAGCTCTGTGTGTGTGTGCGTATGAGCTCTGTGTGTGTGTGCGTATGAGCTCTGTGTGTGTGTGCGTATGAGCTCTGTGTTTGTGTGCGTATGAGCTCTGTGTGTGTGTGCGTATGAGCTCTGTGTGTGTGCGTATGAGCTCTGTGTGTGTGTGTGCGTGTGAGGTCTGTGTGTGTGTGCGTATGAGCTCTGTGTGTGTGTGTGTGTGTGTGTGCGTATGAGCTCTGTGTGTGTGTGTGTGTATGAGCTCTGTGTGTGTGTGTGCGTATGAGCTCTGTGTGTGTGTGTGTGTATGAGCTCTGTGTGTGTGCGTATGAGCTCTGTGTGTGTGTGTGCGTGTGAGGTCTGTGTGTGTGTGCGTATGAGCTCTGTGTGTGTGTGTGTATGAGCTCTGTGTGTGTGTGCTTATGAGCTCTGTGTGTGTGTGCGTATGAGCTCTGTGTGTGTGTGCGTATGAGCTCTGTGTGTGTGTGTGCGTATGAGCTCTGTGTGTGTGTGCGTGTGAGGTCTGTGTGCGTGTGAGGTCTGTGTGCGTGTGAGTTCTGTGTGCGTGTGTGCGTGTGAGGTCTGTGTGCGTGTGAGGTCTGTGTGTGTGAGGTGTGTGGTGTTGTATGTGTGGGGTGTGTGTGTGCGTATGAACTCTGTGTGTGTATGTATGAGCTCTGTGTGTGTGTGCGTATGAGCTCTGTGTGTGTGTGTGTATGAGCTCTGTGTGTGTGCGTATGAGCTCTGTGTGTGTGTGCGTATGAGCTCTGTGTGTGTGTGCGTATGAGCTCTGTGTGTGTGTGTGCGTGTGAGGTCTGAGCACATGTGACAAATATTTTCTTCTTTGTAGACAGCTTTATATTTAATTTAAATGGCCCTTTTCTCTTTAATCCTACAAATGTCTAAAACCTCTCCCTTGAATTAGCTGCAGTAAAAATGTTAAGGACCATAATTAATCTTATTTCATCGCTGATTCAGCTTTTGGATAATTGAACTTATCAACTGTGCAGATTAAACGGGAAGGAATCTATAACTGCGTTTGAGCCGAAGATATATAGCAGTGTAGTCTACGTAAATTTAGTTTTATCACAATGAAGGACATAGCACAGGACTTTTTTGTGTTATATATTATGTGATGTACACAGATATTTAGACAAACAAGGAAAACAGGAAAATAAACCTTTTGAGGGTTTCTGAATAGATGCTTTTTGTAAAAGTTGCCTCTTTCTTGTATATTTCCAGATTATTTTTTTGTTATTTTTCCTTTCCACCTCCAGTGTTGTCAGAGCAGTGGTAAAGCCGAATTAAAGTGAATGTAAATTTTGATGCTAAAGTGCCCTGTTTTTAAAAATTTGATTAAAAACAGGGGCACTTTAATTCATCAAAATTTACATTTCACTCGTTGTGAAAAAATACCTGTTGTCAAAAAGCCATTTCTGACGTCAGAAGTGATGGATCGGTCATCTTCCAATCACGACTTCCCCCCTGGGGGAATCAATGTCTGATTTGAAGCCGTAACTGGAGGAAGCCGGATTCCTCGTTTTAGACCCAGGAAGAGGCTTTGCAACGGCCGTAAGAAGCAGGTGCGGCTGTCAAGATTAAAAGATAAGTATTTTTTCACAACACAAGTGAAATGTAAATTTTGGTGAATTAAAGTGCCCCTGTTTTTAATAAAATTTTTAAAAACCGAGCACTTTAGCATCAAAATTTTCATTCACTTTAAATCAACAATTAAATATAGTACAATTCACGGGCTATAGAGGGTGAGGTAAAGGTAAGCGGAAGAGACAGGCCAGTTCTGAGCTGGTACACCCCAACAGATTTGCCAGATTAAGTGAAGATATTGGGGATATCAGTTCAGGGGTGGCAGTGTCAGAGAGGGCTGTGTTGCCTAGTATAGTGAACAGTCCTTTAGCTGTGGAAGAGGAGCATACTATGGTGGGCAGTCCCTCAGACATGGTAGAGGGGCATACTATAGTTAACAGTTCTTCAGTCATGGAAGAGGGGCGTGCAAGTCAGGGCCTGAGGCAAATGTTGGTGGTAGGAGACTCTATTATTAGGAAGGTTGATAGGGTAATTTGTCACAGAGACCCTTTAAATAGAACAGTTTGCTGTCTTCCAGTGGCTTGTGTTAGGCATATTGTGGAGCGTATTGATAGATTGTTAGAGGGATGTGGGTCTGATCTGGCAGTCATGGTACATATTGGTACTAATGAAGGAATCAGTGGGAGATGGAGAGTCCTAAAAAATGACTTCAGGGAGTTAGGTAGCAAGCTTAAAGCAAGGACCTCCAAAGTAATATTTTCATAGATATTACCAGTGCAGTGTGCTAATTCAGCAAGGCAAAAGAAGCTAAGGTCTGTTAATTTGTGGTTAAAAACATGGTGTAAAAATGAAGGGTTTGACTTTTTAGAGCACTGGGCTGACTTTTCACTTGGGTACAATTTGTACAGTAAGGATGGATTGCAACTGAATGACATGGATGCAGGTGTGTTAGGGAAAAGGATGGTAGCAAGTTCTCTAATCTCTATTCCTTTAAACTAGGCAAAGGGGGTAGGGTCAGTTAGAACACAATAGAATAGAGAGATCAGTCTGTGATTCTGTCACTCGTTGATATCTCAAGGAAGAGATGACTTAAGAAATGTCACTTTAGAAAGTATGGAGGAAAGCACACCAAGTATCAGCAGAAAGCACATGGAAATTAAATGTATGGCAACAAATGCAAGAAGCATGCCAGGTAAAATGGGGGAGCTGGAGCTCTTAGTTGCAGAAGAGGACTATGATGTTATCAGTATAACTTAAACTTCGTGGGATGATTCACATGACTTAGAGGGGTATACTTTATTTAGGAGGGACAGAAATAATAAAAGGGGTGGAGGAATCTGCATGAATATTAAACCTAACCTTAAACCTACATTAAGGGAAGATATTTCTGATACAGGTGACAATGTAGAAAAAAAATATTACTAGGAACATGCTACAAGCCCCCCAACATTAGTGACCTTGATGAAACTCAACTACTAATACAAATAGGTAAGGCTGCTAATAACAGTGCTGTAATTATGGGAGATTTTAACTACCCTGATATAAACTGGGCCAATGAAACTAGTAATTCAGCTAAGGGGGATAGATTTATAAATGTTCTCAGGGATAACTTCTTGTCACAATTAATAGAGGAACCAACTAGGAGTAACGCTATATTGGATTTAGTGCTATCAAATAATACAGATATAATATCAAACATAGAAGTCAAAGAACATTTGGGTAACAGTGATCATAACATGGTCACATTTGAAATCTCTTTTCATAACCAGTGTCTTAAAGGTTTAACCAAGACTTTTAATTTTAAGAAAGCAAAATTCAACGATTTAAGGAAATCATTAAATAACATAAATTGGGACAAAGTATTCTCTAATAAAAATACAGAGGATAAATGGATAACATTTAAAACTTTGTTAAATAAATATACATATCAACAAATACCATACGGTTATAAAAATAAAAATAAAAAATCCAAGCCAATGTTGCTGAATATAAATGTGTTAAGAGAAATTAGGAAAAAACGTAGGGCATTTCAATTATTTAAAGAAAATAGTAGAGACTCAACATTCCATATTTATAAGGAATTTAACAAAGCATGCATAAAAGCAAATTAGCCAAAATTGAAAATGAAAAATTAATTGCAAAGGATTCTAAATCTAACCCTAAAAGATTCTTTAAGTACATAAATAGCAAAAAATCTAAGAAAGACAATATATGTACATTAAAATGCTGGGAGGGTAGAATGATTAACAGTGACAGGGAGAAGGCTGAGATACTAAACCAGTTTTTTTATTCAGTATACACAAGAGAGGAACCCTTGGATGATTCTTTGGAACAAAATAGAGCATGCCAGCCCATACCATTAACTGGGTTATGTATAGAGGATATCAGGAACAAATTGGATAATATTAAGGTAAATAAAACTCCAGGCCCAGATGGAATACACCCAGGGGTGTTAAGGGAACTTTGCACTGTTATAGACAAATCTCTACTCTTAATTTTTCAAGACTCATTATCCTCAGGCATGGTACCCAAGGATTGGCGTAAAGCTGATGTGGTGCCACTCTTCAAAAAGGGAAGTAGGGATGATCCAGGAAGCTATAGACCAGTTAGTCTGACATCAATAGTGGGGAAGATAGTTGAAGGGATTATACTGATGAGCATATTCGTGTAAACAAAATTATGGGGCCCATTTATTAAAGGTCTTGCGGACCTGATCCGACAGTGCGGATCAGGTCCGCAAGATCTCGCTGAATGTGGAGAGCGTATTTAACATTGCACCAGCAGCTCACAAGAGCTGCTGGTGCAACACTGCCGCCTGCTGACTCGTGGCCATTGTTTACTAAATTTTAAATTATGTAAAATAATAATTCCCAAGTCTTTTTCCTCATTTGTAACAATCAGTAGTGTCATTTAGTCAATAATTAACTTTTAGATTTTTCTTCCCTAAATGCATAATTTTGCACTTTGTAGTGTTAAACTTTAGATCCCAGTCATTTGTCCAATCCTCCAATTTTGTATATTACTTCTCATTTTGTCTTGCCCCTCTGGAACACCTACTCAAATTTTTGTATCATGGGCAAGCAGACATACTTTCCCCCGTAGCCCTTTGCTGATATCTCTGATAAATATATTAAACAAAACAGGCTCCAGAACTGAGCCCTGAGGAACATCCCTAGTAACTGCCCCCTCTGCTGAAGGTACTCCATTTACTAATACATTCTATTTACTATCCTTAAGAAAGCACATTCTCCCCAGTTCACAATTTTTCAGTTTAGACCAGGAAGATACAGTTTGTGAATTAGTTTGTTGTGTGGGACGGTGTCAAATGTTTTGTTGAAATAAAGATATGCTACATAAACTGCTCCACTCTGGTCTAATACTTTTGTTACATAATCAAAGAAGTCAATTAGATTAGTCTTACATGATCTTCCTGAAGTAAAACCATACTGATTTTGGTCCTCTAAATTGTTTGTGTATATGTAAGTCATCATTTTTTAAGAGACTTTCCATTAATTTCCCTACTACGTAAGTAAAACTAAGTGGTTTGTAATTACCAGATTCTTCCCTACTGCCCTTTTTATGAAGATGTACTACATTCACTATTCTCCAATCATCTGGAAAACTCCTGTCAATGGTAACTGATTAAACAGATCAGTTAATGGGGCAGTTAGCACTGATCAAAGTCCCTTTAAAACCCTTGGATGAATATTATCAGGACCCACTGACTTTTTTACATTTGATTTTGATAATGCCAAAAAACTTTTTTTGTAGCATTCCTTAATGTAGACATTCAAAATATTGTGAAGACAGAACAGAAGTAATTATTCAGACAGTCTGCAATTAACATATCTCTTTCTACTATTCTACCATCAAATGTTTTTTCATTTAACTATTCCAACCGTAGTTTTTCTCCTTTTGCTGATAAATCTAAAAAAGGTTTTGTTCCCTTGTTTTACTGACTGTGGTATCTTCTCACCTGCATAAGCTTTAGCCTTCATAATTAGCTGCTTAGTCTTTTTTTTTTTTTTTTGGAGTCTGCATATTTGCATAACATCATCTGACTATGTGTGTCTGTAATTTTTATAAGCTATCTTTTTTTTCTTTAAAGCATGTGCTACTTCTTTGGAAAACAAATTGGTTTCCTCTTTCTTTTACTTTTACAGACATGTCTAACACAGTGTACGGTTGCATCTAAAATAACACCCTTCAAAAATTCCTATTGTTCCTGAGCCCCTATAATAAGAGGTTTTTCTTTTAAATAGTTGTTTAGGTATTCTCCCTTGTATGAAAAAACATGTTTTTGTAGTTTGTATGTACAGTAAATGTTCTTCACATGTTTTATGTACTTTTAAATAGATATTTTCCTATATATATATATATATATAGCCAATCACATGACAGCAACTCAATGCATTTAGGCATCTAGATGTGGTGAAGATGACTTGCTGAAGTTCAAACCGAGCATCAGAATGGGAAACAAAGGATATTTAAGTGATTTTGAACGTGGCATGGTTGTTGGTGCCAGACGGACTTGTCTGAGTATTTTAAAAACTGCTGATCTACTTGGATTTTCATGCACAACCATCTCTTGGGTTTACAGAGAATTGTCTGAAAAAGAGAAAATATCCAGTGAGCGGCAGATGTGTGGACGAAAATGCCTTGTTGAAGTCAGAGGTCAGATGAGAATGGGCATCTGGTTTGAGATGATAGAAAGGCAACAGTAACTCAAATAACCACTCGTTACAACCAGGGTATGCAGAATACCATCTCTGAATGAACAACACATTGAAGCTTGATGCAGGTGGGCTACAGCAGCAGAAGACCACACCGGGTGCCACTCCTGTCAACTATGAACAGGAAACTGAGGCTACAATTCACACAGGCTCACCAAAATTGGACAAAAGAAGATTGGAAAAACATTGCCTCGTCTGATGAGTCTCAATTTTAGCTGCAACATTCAGATTTTAGGGTCAGAATTTGGCGTAAACAACATGAAAGCATGTATCCATCCTGCCTTGTATCAATGGTTCAGGGTGCTGGTTATGTTGTAATGGTGTGGGAGATATTTTTGCGGCACACTTTGGGCCCCTTAGTACCAATTGAGCATTGTTTAAACACCATGGCCTACCTGAGTATTGTTGCTGACCATGTCCATCCCTTTATGACTACAGTGTACCTATCTTCTGATGGCTACATCCAGCAGGATAATCCATCATGTCACAAAGCTCAAATCATTTCAAACTGGTTTCTTGAACATGACAATGAGTTCACTGTACTCCAATGGCATCCACAGTCACCAGATCTCAATCCAATAGAGCACCATTTGGATGTGGTCGAACGGTAGATTCACATCATGGATGTGCAGCCAACAAATCTGCAGCAACTGCAAGATGCTATCATGTCAATATGGACAAAATGTCTACGGAATGTTTCCAACACCTTGTTGAATCTATGCCATGAAGAATTAAGGCAGTTCTGAAGGCAAAAGTGGGTCCAACCCAGTACTAGCAAAGTGTACCTAATAAAGTGGCCAGTGAGTGTGTATATATATATATATATATATATATATAGTTATATATTTTACAAAAAATACATCAGATATATACTGTATATTTAGAAAAATAGAACATTTTATCCTATTTGAAGATCACTGGAATGTAAATATTCATAACTCCTTTCGGGTTAGAGCAGTTGGTCTAACGGGTTAGTACGCAAGCAATAAGTTAGTTTTTTTCCAGTTTGCGTTCTTCGTTAAAGTATATGGGGAGAAGAAGTTAGTTCAGACGTGATATCCAAGTCCTGAAGTTAGTGCTCATCAGCTTTCATTCACGCACAAACATTTTAGATAGAGATCAAATAAAAATAGAAACATGAATGAGTTAAAATGTATTTAATTTATGATACAGAACAGACAGATTTCTATAAGAAAAACCAAGCTTGTTCTTATATACTTTCAAATGGTACAATAGAAAGTGCTTTGTAGAATATCCACCATCATTGTTTATACTGTGTTATGTGTCGGATGCAGTGAGCACTTCACACAATGTTTCTGTTTCTTCTTTCTCTGTGTCATTATGACACTTTGTGACCTCTGAAGACTCCATAATATCCACAACCACACCTATGACATTGCTTCCCATAATCTCAACAGCTTTGACCACTTTCACTTTGAATTCATTTACAGTGACCTCCGTGACCATAACCCCTTTGACTTTACTTGTTTTGACCAATACTCCCATGGCAGTCACTCCCATCATCCTGGTCAGAGTCACTGTGACTTCTGTGATCTTTACCTTCATGACCATGTTGTAAAGAATCTAAAAAAAATATACAACAATTTAATATGCAATCTAGCCAGTATTATTTGATTAAAACATAAATAGCTAAACTGGATGTTTCTTAAACTCATGTTAAGTTTACTCCATTTCAAAAATTCTTTACACAAAAACAAAGTGGTTGAAAAGTTACTTGCTCTAATTTTTTAGAGCATTTAATTTTAAGTCTACCAATCCTACACTTCTGTGTGTTTAGCTCCTACAAAGAGGTTAAACACACAGTAGAAGTGACGCTCGGGACCCCCAGAGCACTGCTGATCCAATCGGAAGCTCTAGTCGCACAACTCAGGGGGCTACACTAGTCATGTATCTCAGGTCTAACTTAGTAATATAACTTTCATAACGAGGGCTGCAGGGGCCATGTCTTATCTGTCATTTCACACGGGCATATAGCTGACCTAATAAGGCTTCAGATGCATTTATCTGATCTGGTCTAATTTTGGCAAAAAATTGTATTATAGTGCTGCAGGTGCATGCATCTGATCTGGTCTAATGTATGCATTTAGCTGACATAGTAGAGCTGCTGGAACATGCATCTTATCTGGTCTTTTTTTGGCATATATTTCAAATAATAGAGCTGCAGGGGCACATATGTAATCTGGTCTTATTTGTGCATATAGCTTACATAACATTGCTGCAGGGGCACATACGTAATCTGGTCTTATTTGTTCATATAGCTTACATAACATTGCTGCAGGGGCACATATGTAATCTGGTCTTATTTGTTCATATAGCTTACATAACATTGCTGCAGGGGCACATATGTGATCTGGTCTTATTTGTGCATATAGCTTACATAATAGAGCTGCATGGGCACATATGTGATCTGGTCTTATTTGTGCATATAGCTTACATAACATTGCTGCAGGGGCACATATGTGATCTGGTCTTATTTGTGCATATAGCTTACATAATAGAGCTGCAGGGGCACATATGTGATCTGGTCTTATTTGTGCATATAGCTTACATAACATTGCTGCAGGGGCACATATGTAATCTGGTCTTATTTGTTCATATAGCTTACATAACATTGCTGCAGGGGCACATATGTGATCTGGTCTTATTTGTGCATATAGCTTACATAATAGAGCTGCATGGGCACATATGTGATCTGGTCTTATTTGTTATTTGTGCATATAGCTAACATAACATTGCTGCAGGGGCACATATGTGATCTGGTCTTATTTGTGCATATAGCTTACATAATAGAGATGCAGGGCATGTATTTAATATGGTCTAATCTGGGAATATAAATTACATAATAAAACTACAGGGGCATGTATCTGTTCTAGTCTTTTTTAGGCATATAGCTGACATAATAGAGTTGCAGGGAGATGTATCTAACCTGGTCTTATTTGTGCTTGTAGCTGACATAATATAGTTGCAGGGGAATGTATCTGATCTTGTTATATTTGTACTTGTAGCTGACATAATATAGTTGCAGGGGAATGTATCTGATCTTGTTATATTTGTACTTGTAGCTGACATAATATAGTTGTAGGGGAATGTATCAAACCTGCTCATATTAGGACATAAAACTGATTTAATACAGTTGCAGGGGCATGTATCTGATTTTGTTAAAGTCGTGCTTGTAGCTGACATAATATAGTTGCAGGGGCATGTATCTGATCGTGTTATATTTGTGCTTATAGCTGACATATTATAGTTGCAGGGGCATGTATCTGATTTTGTTATATTTGTGCTTGTATCTGATATAATATAGTTGCAAGGGAATATATCTTATCTTGTAATATTTGTGCTTGTAGCTGACATAATATAGTTGCAGGGGAATGTATCTGATCTTGTTATATTTGTGCTTGTAGCTGACATAATATTGTTGCAGGGGCAGGTATCTGATCTTGTTATATTTGTGCTTGTAGCTGACATAATATAGTTGCAGGGGAATGTATCTGATCTTGTTATATTTGTGCTTGTAGCTGACATAATATAGTTGCAGGGGAATGTATCTGATCTTGTTATATTTGTACTTGTAGCTGACATAATATAGTTGCAGGGGAATGTATCTGATCTTGGTATATGTGTGCTTGTAGCTGACATAATATAAAGTATCAAACCTGGTCATATTAGGAAATAAAACTGATTTAATACAGTTGCAGGGACATGTATCTGATCTTGTTATATTTGTAGCTGACATAATATAGTTGCAGGGCGTGTATCTAATGTGGTAATATGTGGACATAAAACTGATTTAAGTGTTATGCCAACTTAGAATAAGTATGTTTAGCTATAAATGGCAAATAATTATAACAAAATATGGCCTCATAATGTCAAATGGAACACATTTAAAAGATACATTGTATTAGTTCATTCTAAACACCTTAATATTTTTATATAGAATTTTTAGTTATGTGTAGTAAAACACCTTTGCAATGTACTTTGTTTATTTTGCCAGTTTTTCATGTAATGCAGGTCTAAAAAATGTGGCTTTTCTGATTCTCAGAGCTGAGAATGCACACACAGACTTCTCAAGGCTAACCCTGCTACATATATTTAGCTAACTGGCTTTAGCAGATAACATATACAAAACAGGAAACATTATATTAACATTATGACCATGGCTAGCCTTGTCAGCTGCAGACTCAAGACTGGATTGGCTCTTCTAAAATAGGCAATTTGTGGGTGGAGTGGGGTTGTTGAAAAACAATTGTATCAAACAATATGTAATTCTATAAAAAAAAATAGAAATGTCTTGTAATTACAAGGTGCTTACTGTCCCTTTAATAATCCTTTAAGACACTAAAGGATAATACAATCCTTGTTATTGTATACCCCTATCTCTGTATCCAGCGCTATGGAATTTTGCGGCACTATACAAATAAATTTAAATAATAATAATAATACCTTCGTGCTGTGCTGGTTTTTGATCCGGATGTGTCTGCTTCGAAGCATGGGCTGCAGGGTAAAAAGATAAGCTATTATTAATTAACATAGATTGTCCCTATTGCTAATTTCACCTTTAATGTCATCTTTAATAAAATAAGCCTATTAAAAAAATGTGTTGGATTTTATTTGTATTAAGACCATTATCATTTTACAGAATTATATTGGAACTATCCCCATTTAAGGGATAAACTGCTATGTTGCATTGTTATCCAAATGAATAGGTCAGGTGTATCCTTTCTATAAGACATGGTAAATCTGCTCTATGTATATGAAGACCCCAACAAAAGGATCCAACTGAATATGTAATACAATCTTAAACACCTGTTTTTCTCTCTCTGTATTTATAGTTGTATATGTCCTCCAGTTGGCATAACACTCACAAAAACATCAGTCTATCTATGCACAAGGTTCAAGGTTAAATACATAGTCCCAATAATAGTGCAGCACTCACCGGGTCTTGATACAATGCACCACTTTATTTTGTACCTCAGTAATGTTTCTGGGTGTTATCCCTGTCATCAGACAAAAAACAGCACTTATCCCAAACCAAATATAACATCTCAAACTAAATAACCTCCAAACACCACACCAAACATTCAGCGACAGGTCCACCCATCCATTACAATGTCACTTCCCTAGTGACATGGCCAGAGGCGGATCTATGATTGGTGCAGCAGGTGCAGTGGCACCAGCGCCCAAGTGCTGGGGGGCCCATAGCAGCCAGTTTACAAATAGGCTTGTGCAGAATGTGTACAATCCTAATACAGGGAAGCCTTTTATTAGTGAAGAATGCAGGTCTATTTATCTGTACTCAAAACCCTTATACAGAGCAGCATCTATATTATTACTATTACTATTAATTTTGCACCAGAGCCCTCTTTTGAGTCAGTCCCCTATTGGACGTGGCGCTTGACGTGATAAATAAAGTGGTCAAATGTATCAAGATCCAGTGAGTACTGCACTATTTATTGAGAATGTGTATATATATATATATATATATATATATATATATATATATATATATATATATATATATATATATATATATATATATATATATATATATATGTGTGTGTTAAGTAAAGTTAAAATACGTTGATAAAGAATGTAATTTTACTGATTCTAATTAGTATATGTTTAACCCCAGAAACCTCAGAACATAGTTGGTTAACCAATGAGGGACAACAATCACAAAAAGCCTCTAATCCCTGGTGGTTTCCTGTATGGGAACTGCAATGCTTGCATCTTATGAGTAGAATGTACCTATGTGTTTAACCCCTCTGAGTTAAATACATTGTAACATAGTATCAGAAATTAAAAAATCATATGTCTTATTGTATTAGAACATCTCATGTTTGTTTTAGAACTAGCATAGCTCATGTTCCATGAAAGATTCAAAGTTCAAAAGATTGTATATGAACACATATTCTTATATTGAGATGTTAAACACGTTATTTAGATGTTCTCCTTATAAATCCTGTATTTGTAACGTCCAGTTTTCATCCTAAATTGTTCTTGAAGTGGCTATGAACCCTAAATTAAAAAAAGACCCTGCAAGCACTCAGATATAAAGGCCTTACCTGAATCATCATACAGTTCCAATAAACACGTACTTGTTACTACAAGTAGGCAAAAAAATCATTAGTGTCATCTGTAAGAAATACTCGACTAAAAAACCCAGTGACCTATGGATAATAGAAAATAACTTTGCATACATTAGTGCTGCCTGACAAAAGCAGATACACTTCAGGTGGGTTTTATAGAAGCTAATATACTTACGATTTTGACAATATTTTTGGAATCCTCCCTCTTTCGATGTAAACATGGCTGGTTCAGTTAGTGGATGGGAAATGAAGAGAAGATGGAACTCTTCTGGCTGTGTCGGCAGAGTTTGGAGCTGCTTCTTTTATATACAATTTGCAATCATTTACCTGTGAGTAAGCAGTATTAGGTGTCTACAAGTCGGTCTACCCACCAATGGATTTTATGGACGAATGTTGAAAAATTAGATATAATTTCATTTCACCTATTATTATACTTCTGAAGGGTAGTGAACATTTGATCCCATCTCAGTTTTAAGCCTTCCTATGGCAATAATTATTTTTTTTTTCAAATGGTGAAGCCCAGTACTTAAATATGTATCACAAAGGCATAAATAATTATCATCTTAATTTTTAGGTATGACTAATATGGAAAGTGCTGTAATGCAAACATTTTATTATTATGCATTTGTCAGAAATGATCATGATTGTGTCTAGTTTTTAAAAGTAATATATATATATATATATATATATATATATATATATATATAAATGTCAAAGCAGGGATATAAATGGCAAAGCAGAGATTTGCAATTGTTCAGATGTGTAATGTCTCTTGTTGAGATGTAAATGCTAAAAAAAATGTTGGCTGTAGTTATTTAAATATATTGGAGGTGGACCATTAACATTTCAGTGAACAGGGATATGTGATCTTATGTAAATATACCAAAAGGAATGCAATCAGCATAAGATTTATTCTTTTGTCAACAGATCATTTTTTTACTTAGACTATCGTATTCATCAAATACAGTTTTACACGCACATAAACACCCACCCACCCATACACACTCTCACACATAAACACACACATATATATACACACACACACTCAAACACTCTTACACATAAACACACACACACACACACACACACACACACACACATAAACACACACATACACACACACATAAACACATACACTCACACACTCTCACATATAAACACACAAACACACACACATAAACACACACAAACATACATAAACACACAAACACACACACACATACAAACACACACATACAAACACACAAATACAAACACATAAACACACACACACATACAAACACACACACATACAAACACACACACATACACATAAACACATACACACACACACACACTCTCTCACACATAAACACATACACTTAAACACAAACACATACACACACATATTGATTTATAAATTGTGATGTATCATGTTTGATAAGTTGAAATGCATTTGATATTTTTCAGTTAAATTAAAAATGTTATTTATTTTCTTCAAGAATCTCTTTCACCTTGCCTCTTTGCAATGCTTTGTGCTGGAACTAGTGGGGTATAAAGCTATGCAGCCACATTTGCTTTGACATGGTGTGGTGATCATGATGTCACCAGCATGTTAGTATCACAATATTGCTGCAAGAATGTTACAAGAGGAACAGTAGCTTTTAGTGTTAGGTTTGGAGTTATGGTTTAGAATAATTGTACAATTTTTTATTTCCCCCCCTGAGAGATATTAGCTCCAAAGTGACTTCTATTAAATGTAGACTTATGTATTTAATTCACTAACACATTGCAGAGAATGATTTCTACATCAGTATTCAGTCTGTCAGAAAACATTTTTTTAGTATCTTTCCATATGACCTTTTAGACTTTTGACAGCCTTTTCTCCTTGTATGTCAATCCTGCCCAGTTTCAGTGATGCCACTAGAAATTAAATGTGTGTGTGGGGGGGGGGGGTGGGGGGTGGGTGGGACTTCCAGGAGGCTCACTGGTAATTTGTGGACTGGGCCACAACTGGGGGGCATGGCCGGATATGCCATGGGTTAGACTGGGTGTGTCACAGGTGTGTCCGGTTGAACTTGCACATATGCATGTGGTGGCATCAGAAAGGGGCCAAACCAAGTAGCTGCAAGAGAGCTGGATGGGGAGGTCCATCAGACCCCTCAATCTCAGCTCTCTTAGCAGCTACAAACCTACAAGACTCTTTATTTGAAAGAGAATGTTACATTATATACACAATTATCTGTTATGTCTAAAGACCGCTAATAAAGTTTATTTACTAGTAAACAAGTCCTCTTAAAAAAAAAAATTCATTTTGTCTGAGTAGGCAGGTGATCAAAGTGGTAACCTTCTGGTGAACTGCTTGTGCAATGATAAATGCTGACAGTGTATGCTGGCGGCATTTATCAATGTGCAGCAGACATGATACGCTACATCGTATCATGTCCACTCGCACTTTGATAAATATGCCCCATAATCTTCTACATAAAACTAACATCTTCCTCCAGGAGTGCAGAATTTATTGAATTCCTGCATTGCAGTTCACCTGAATGGCTGAAATACCCGCTATACCTTACATAGGGACAATTCGATTCTGCTTGTCCAGTCTTAACCATTATCAGCCATTTGTCAAAGAATTTATAAACTTTTCAAATTTTACACCTTGATGAAGCTCCATGGTTTTGAGTGGAATTGTATGAGTGAACTCTTGCACATGCTCAGTGCACATATTAATAAGCCAGATTGTTTGTTTTATGTAATGAAAAGTAACTATAAAATGAACCAAATTAAATAAATTATCTTTTGTGAATCACTTTTGATTTTGCTACATTTTATAAATCTCTAAAAAACGATTTTGTGAAATTCATACAATATCGCTGTGTCTTACAGATTTTTGTTTGCTTATCTATTCTGGAGGGAAAAAAAGAGTATCAGGTTGAATTGTTATGGAATATAATTGCTTAGAAAATAAGGTAAAAATGACATAGAATGCTATATAATGTTTTGAACAAAAATTCTGATTGGAGCCTAGAACTGGCCATAATATATAATTAATAAATGATACAGAAGAATATTCTAATCTTTTCTAAACTCAACTTTTTGCCTACTGAATTCTCCATTCATGGCTATGGGACTATTCATAGTTAAACCATTTGGAAAGCTGAGCTAAAGGATCGGTTTAAAGGAACATGTAAGTCAAGATTTAGAGCATTCCAATTTACTTTTTATTATTACATTTAGGGTTTAATCACAATTTTGCGGTTTATTTCAGCAGATCGGTGTAGGAACAGCGGCCGGTATTGTCAGTGTGTTTTTACAGAGATAACAATCCCAAAATGCTTCTCAAAAATTTTTACCCCAGAAAATAACTTTTTTTTTCATCTTTTTTTTTTTTTTTCCAGTTTCCTAATCCAAAAAAAAACTTACTGGATTAAGGATAAACAAAATGGTAAAATTCAGGGATTTAGAGGCCTATTTACCAACAGTGCGGATCAGGTCCGACAGACATCGCTGAATGCGGAGAGCAATACGCTCTCCGTATTTAGCATTGCAACAGCAGCTCTTGTGAGCTGCTGGTGCAACGCCGCCCCCTGCAGACTCGCGGCCAAGCCAGCAGGGAGGTGTCTATCAACTCGATCGTACTCGATCGGGTTGAATTGTGGCGATCTCTGTCTGCCTGCTCAGAGCAGGTGGACAGGGTTATGGAGCAGCGGTCTTTAGACCACTGCTCCATAACTTGCGTTTCTGGCGAGTCTAAGGACTCACCAGAAACACGGGCCCACAAGCTCCTTACGGAGCTTGATAAATGGGCCTCTTAGTGTTGACATTACAGTATGGAGGATCTGTATGTTGATTGATCACTTTTTAATAGTGTTTAGTGATACTAATAAGGGACATGTGTGCAGTTAACCCGTTGTGCTCCAAATATGCATACGTCTGTTTAAGGGACAATATAATGGACATGTGTGTTTGCTGGGCTATTCATTTCACTAATTTTATTCATGTAAAAGTGCTTATTTATAATAATTTTTAGCTGTAATTAATTGAGAATTTAGTATTTGTATTTGATGTGTTGATTCCTAATAACATCCAACATGAGGGTTGGTATTGTTCATGCACAAAATAAATTAAATAAAATTGATTATGATCAGTCAGACAGACTGGTAAGAGAACAGTGGAAACACTGCATAAGGAAATTCCCCTGCTCTTGATCATTTATTTGTGCAAGAGCATGGTCTTTCAATCACCCTGAACAAATGAGTTTTGGGGATTTAAACACTTTAGTGGTCTGACCATACTAGACCTGACAAACTGTGCAACAATAAAAATGATCCAATTTAGTAAATATGGGCCCTTGAAGTGTATTTATTTACATTACAGATTTTTTTAAGGCATTGTAATAACTATTAAAAAATAAACATTTTAAAATAGGTAATGTAGAAATTTGAGAATTAAAAGAGCATAGAGAGCTGGTTTGTTAACATATTACCCATGAAAATAATTCTCTCTCTAATGTCATTATGAAAAGGAAAAGTGAAAAAATAATAATTACTATAAGTTCAAATAGCACATGGGACAGAGCATCTTCCTCCTGAACTGAACTTAAAAGGTACAAGTAAACCTGTGCCTTTAATGTTTTAAATTTAACAGAAATGTAATAAAATTCATAATGATATTTCCTAAATTTACTAAATGGCTTACAGCAATTAAAATATTCTACACTTATAGTTTGCTTGTAAACACATGTGACCTTTGGGTATGATTGTCCAACAATAGTGGAGAGTGAAATTGTGCTTTCTCGAGCACAATATTTGCGCTCCACTCAGTAATATCGGCGCATGCAAATGTGAGCTGGTATTACAAGTTGAGCTCAATGTGAACACAATCTCATGTTCGGATTGCAGGGAAACTTTGTGTTCACGAGAGTGCATTTCCATAGGCTCCAATGGGAGCCTCGCTCTCATGCCGTGAGACATGGCAGAGAACCTAGCGCAGCGAAGGAGGTAAGTTGCCCAGCGATGGGCAGCAAATAAAAAATATATATGTATAAGACTATATATACATATATATTTATGTGTTTATATGTGTATACATAAGCATATACATATATATATATATATACACACAATGAACACACAGTCCCCATAGATCGAAATGTAAAGGCACTTTTCAGTGCTGTTTTTTTTTTCTAACACCCCATATCCCCTTACTTTAACCCCTTAAAACTGCTTTGTGCAGCTATTTTAAAATAAAATAAAGATGCTACCATTTATTTTACAAAAGGAACCTCACACTTTACTTCGGGGGCAATTGGGGAACATTTTTTAAATTATTGAGAAGTCTGACCTCTGGTTAATTTTTGGAGCGATGATAGCTACACCGAGCTTGCAGTAGCATTAACCAGCCACTTGTAATGCTTGGTCATCTTCTATCCTGTGCCTAAAAACAAGTAAACAGGCTCCACTTGTAATCTGTAAGTGTTCAGAGCAAGTAATATATCTATCTGTCTGCCTGTCTGTCTGTCTGCCTATATGTTTGTCTGTATCTCTATCTATTGATATAACTAACATTTTATTATAAACAGATATGCACAATATTTTATTATTAAGGAAAGCTTTAATTTCTGAGTAAATAAAAATGCTTAGATTTTCCATAGATTGTTTACAACATTATACATATGAGTTTATAATACAATAAACAGAAATGTAAACACTTGCTGTATGTTCAAAATGGAATTGTGATTTTTAACTTTATGGAGCTATTTTCAGCATGTAAATCGTATCTTCATGTAACCAAAATGCTTAACATCAGCTTCACCAGATATGGGTTTTATTGGCTTAACAGTGACCACCTTGTCCTCCATGGCCTTGACCTCCATGGCCTTGTCCCCCATGGCCTTGACCTCCATGGCCTTGTCCCCCATGGCCTTGACCTCCATGGCCTTGTCCTCCATGCCCTTGACCTCCATGGCCTTGTCCTCCATGCCCTTGACCACAATGGCCTTGGCCTCCGTGACCTTGACCCCCATGACCTTGACCTCCATGTCCTTGATTACAATGTCCTTGACCTCCATGACTCTGACCACCATGTCCTTGACCACCGTGATCTTGGCCTCCATGACCTTGTTTTTGGCAGGGATCTAATAATATAATAAAACATAGTAATGCATTTAGATTCATGGAAAAGCAAGAACTCACTTAACTGCACTATACTGTGTTTTTATTAATCTTATGTTGAACATAAAATTAAATCTGGCATTGATGTACAAATACTATCTTATAATGAAGTAATTCATGGTCTCATTAAACCATCACAATCAAATATTATTTAAAAGCAACAAATATAATAATGGTTGAATTGGAAAATGAACTGAAATATTTTAACTACAAAAAGTGGAAGTTGAGAAAATTGCAATATTAACAAATCTTATATTACTCTTGTAAGATTTAAATAATAATTCAACTAATAATTATTGTTTATAAATTATCAGCACGTCTTGCATTGTTACACAGGTAAACAACAACACATCATCAAGCATAAAGCAAATTTGTTTTTAAAAAAAGGTCAATTATTGATACAGAAGAGCTGATGAACCTATGATATAGGTGGTGATTGGAATAATAACAAAAGGGGATTGTCTGATGTATGCAAAGCTGATCATAAACAGAATGGTAAATCAAACATTATTATGGTTTAAAGAGAGATCTAAATAGGTAAAGTACTTGCTCCCATTGGTGACTGATCAGATTTTAAGGAGGGTAAACGACATGGATCTTTGAATATGTAAATATAATATAGAACCTTTTTAAGAAAGGAATATTGGGGGAAAAGAGTGTGCTCAAAAAACTAATATAGACTGTAGGATAAAGCCATTGTGGAAGAAGAGAGGAAGAAGTCAAGTGGTGAGTGAGGCGGCAGTTTGAATATTAATTAGAAACTAAGACTAAGGAAAATCTGGATTTATTTAATAAGGGTTTGGGAGGTAGAGACAGGATTTGGCACTTTAATTTCTTATTCTAAATAGTTTTATTGTTCTTATTACTATTATTATTATTATTAATATTATTATTAATAATAATAATAACAACAATAATAATAATAGCAATACACAGCTGTTATATAATGCTCACCAGCATTATTACATTACATTGTGCCTTTAATATCTATACTATATAGAAAATGTACAAAGCAGTCACCAATATAATGACAATTATTTTTAAATCATTACCCTTGCATTGATCCTGTTTCTGGTGTCCACCTCCTTTGGTTGCAGACATTGTTGTAGGTTCTAGTAGTGGTGAGAATCTGAGAAGATAAAGTTGCTTTGGTTATGCCAACAGAAACATAAGGAACTGTTTATATACAAAGTTTGTTGCCATTACACAGTGAGTAAGAAACATGATGTATTTGCAGGGCCACATAACTTCCAATGAGAAGCCAGCATGAATGCTTAATATAATATTTAGGGATGACTAAGGGCAGGGTGTATTTGAAGAATGGCGTGTCTTTCATCTTGTCTTATTTTACAAGCTAAAGAATGCTCATTTACCCATTTATATAAATAATTTCAGGTAAATAGTAAGTTCCATATTAAAATAAGTCATTTAAGATGTGTCACAAAAGAAAACACATTACATCTAGAAGGAATACTCACTCACACAGTCATTATATTCTTCTTACATGATGAGTTTAAAAGGTTTTTTTTTACATTTTAAAAGGAACTAAAAAAATAGGAAGGTACAGCAAATTATTTACATTTTACCATTAAATATTTCAACTTTTTTTTATTATACAAATATAGCCTTTTAAATACATTTTAAAATGTGAACATTTTTAAACTGGAGGACAGTACTGCAGAGGGTTTGTGTTGCAGTTAGCACTAATAACCTTTTTTGTATTTCAAGTTATATATTTTAATAAAACAAATGTAAATGTTCCTTTGCTGCAGGGGAAAAAGTTCACCTGTAGAGCTATATACGTACCTATAGCGCACTGGAGAGTCGCGCTTATCCGGACACTTCTTCACGTGCGCTAAGCCTCATATTAGCGCAGACTGGGTCTGCGTGAACGAGACAGATTTAGCGCAGCTCTATAGCACACTATAGGTAAGTATTTTTAATCCATAAGGCAATTTAAATTAACCTAATGAATACTACTGAAGTTTTTATTAGTTTTCTTTAAATTTCATGGTGCATTAATTCGGATATCCGTGTTCTGTTGACAAAATTGCATTCCTAATGAAAGAAAAGCACATTGTAAGTCTAGCTCTGGGTTTATGATACAAGTAAGGATATCTACTGTATATGATTTAAGCATATTTTACTGAATAGGTAAAATAATGATACAAATTACAAGAGATGTCTCTCTTTCTATCAATATTAGGACCTATTTTGGGCTAAATTACAAGTGTAGTTTGTGCTCGCTTTTGAGTGTTTTTTTTGTGCTTGGAGATCCATGCTGGTATTACGACTTAAAAGTAAAAAGTTAAAGCTCTTGAGTTTGCAAAATTAAAGTTACAAATAGACTTTGAGAAGTTGAGAATGCAAAATCACATTCCCACCCATAGAGACCTACTTATCAAGTCGTCAACTTACTTGCTTAATGAGTTTTTTGGGTTCATTGAGAACATGGTTGTTGTTCAATAATAAAATTAATCCTCAAAAATACAACTTGCCTTAGCCTAATAATTCTGCACTCCCTGTAGTTAGGGTAGGTTAATTATTAGTTTAATATATTTTAATGTAATTTTAGTGTAATAGTTAGGGTAGGTTAATTATTAGTTTAATATAGTTTAATGTAATTTTAGTATAATAGTTAGGGTAGGTTAATTAATAGTTTAATATAGTTTAATGAAATTTTAGTATAATAGTTAGGGTAGGTTAATTATTAGTTTAATATAGTTTAATTTAAATCTAAAGGTAAGTTTAAATTTATTATAAGATAGGGATGAGTTAATATTTAATATAAAGTTAGCGGGTTGCTGGTTTAGGGGTTAATAGTTTAATTTAGTTTATGGCAATGTAGGGGGCTGGCGGTTTAGGGGTTAATAGGTTTAGTAAGTGCTAGTGATGTGGGAGGCCAGGGGTTTAGGGGTTAATAGATTTATTTAGTTGCGGTGGGCTCCGAGAGTGGCAGGATAGGGGTTAATAACTTTATGTAGGTGGCGGCGGTGGCGGGGCGGTAGATTAGGGGTTAATAAGTATAATGTAAGTGGCGGTGATGTAGGGCGGCAGATTATGGGTTAATAAGTATAATGTAGGTGGCGGCTATGTCGGGGCGGCAGATTAGGGGTGTTTAGACTCGGGGGTTATGTTAGGGTGTTAGGTGTAAACGTAACTTTTATTCTCCCATAGGAATCAATGGGATATCGGGCAGCAGCAAACATGAGCTTTCACTGCTTTCAGACTCTAATTGATTCATATGGCATCCGCCGCCTCCAGGGTGGCGGATTGAAAACCAGGTATGCTGGGCCGGAATAGTGGCAAGCGTACCTGGTAGATATTTGTTAACTAGCAAAAGTAGTCAGATAGTACCGAATTTGCATTCGGAACATCTGTAATGACGTAAGCATTGATCTGTGTCAGACTGAGACCGGCGGATCGTGTTACGTCACAGATTTCAACTTTTGCCAGTCTGTAGGCTTTGATAACTAAGGGGAATCAAGCTCTCCACAATTACGCTGCGGAATTCCAGCGTATTTGCGGTTGACGGCTTGATAAGTAGGCCTCATAGACTTCAATAGACCCGAAAAGGTTGAAACATAAGAAGGGCAACATAAGAAAATAACTGCATATTTCATAATCCAATGTACAGCACATAGCAGAATATGTTCAATTTATTCCTAAAGATATATATATATATATATATATATATATATATATATATATATATATATATATATATATATATATATAATGATGGACTTTTGAACAAATATATTTATACTAGTTAAGGCCAGTTACCCACCTCCCTCCTAACCATCCCAGCGCTGGTCGTCAAGGCCATTGTCAAAAAAATTTTTGCGTAGCAGTCCCACCCGCTCCTTCCCCCGCTAGCAAGGTGCCGCCCACCCCCCTCTCTCCTAACCCTCCCAACGCTAGTCGTCATGGCCTTTGTCAACTTTTTTTTTTTGCGTAGCTGTACCACCCGCTCCAACCCCCTCCCACCCCCCTCCATCGAGGTGCTGCCCACCTGCCTCCCTCCTCACCCTTCCAGCGCAGGTCAACAGGGCCTTTGTCAACTTTTTTTTTGCGCAGCGGTCCCACCCACTTCCGCCCCTCCAGCAGGGTGCCGCCCACCCGCCTTCCTCCTAACCCTCCTGGCGCTGGTCATCACAGCCTTTATTGGACATGTGCGCAGTGGGCGGTCACTGATCCTTATGGACAGGTATGTTTGTCTTGCGCTGCATTTTCTACTGCGTATTACTGCATCGGACAAACATACCATGCCTTTTATAATATAGGATGCACTTATTTATATATGTCTAGAAATGTATACATGTGTTTATATGTGTATATATGTCTGTAAATACATAATTACACATATACACACACACTCATAATATATATATATATATATATATATATATATATCTCAATGTTAAAGCCCTATGCAGTAATTTTTTTTCTTACACCCAAAACCTCATATCTTTGAGCTCTTATAACTTTTTTATGCAATTTTTTAAAAATATTTTTATCAATGAGTGTTGTTATTAGTGTAACTGTACTGTTAAATTAATTTTTTATGTGTTTTGTGAAACGTTTTTGACTCGCGTAGCAGTTAACCAGTGCTCTGAGGTTGAGGTAATCATTCTAGTGTAAATCACTTTTGTGCTCACGCATTCACATTTACTTTCAAATTGTAATATGAGCGGAATTGAACTTGCGCACAAATGGCCTCGAAAAGCTGATATCGCTTGCACGCAAATGATAGTGCTCCACTTGTAAACTAGCCCTAATGGGCACAACACCGGGCTTATTATACTGACCACTCTGCTAAATTTAAGCCAGTATTTAAATGAAATGAACTAATGTTGAATTTATTTAAAATATTTGTTGCACACTTTATAATTAAATCAATTTATGTTAAAGGACCATAATAGTTTAAAAATGACATGTTCTAATTTGTTATAGCATGTAATTTTAAGATTATTGACTAAACTAAGGTGTGTTTACCCTAGCAAAGGAGTTAAACACACAGTAGATATTATGCTCTGGACCCACAAAGCACTGACGGTCAAGAGTGGATCCAATCAGCAGAGCTAGTTGCACAACTAAGATCCGCTGGTCCTGAGTGGCACTTCTACTGTGTATTTAACCCCTTTGTCTAAGCACACAGCAGTGTACGGTTTATTTTCTTAAAATGACACGCTCTAATGAATAAGAACATGTCATTTTTCATTTATTATGGCCCTTTAAACTATGCAGTTAATTTGTGCTTTGGAAAGCTTAAAGGGACATTTCTAGATCTTTCTTTGCATAAATGTTTTGTAGATAATCTATTTATATAGCTCATCTGGGGGTGTTTTTGTAACAATTTATAGTTTTGCTTACTTTTGTATTAACATGCTGATTTTCAGACTCCTAACCAAGCCCCAAAGTTTTAGATGTATACTGATGTATACATACATCAGATTGCTTCTGTTTGTATAATGGGTCTTTTCATATGAAGGGTAGGAGGGTCTGCTTGCAACCCCTTTCAGTGGGCGTCCCAGCCTAACATCATCAACAGTGATAATTTGGGAGCTTCTAAGTAAGTTAACTTATACTGGGTTTTTATATCAGTATCTGTGCATATTCTTCTTTATAGTAGTATCTATTGCATTCAGTTATATGAGAATTGGTGTATACTGTTGCCTTATGAAACATTTATAAATAACAGAAAATGTTATAACACTGCACTGCCCTCACCCGGCTACTTCATAATACCACCGGACTGGCAGCATTTTCTGTGAAGAACATTGGCCTGTGACCTTAAAGGGCCATAATACCCAAATGTTTAAACACTTGAAAGTGATGCAGTATAGCTGTAAAAAGCTGACTAGAAAATATCACCTGAACATCTCTATGTAAAAAGAAAGATATTTTACCTCAAAAGTTCCTCAGTAGCCACCTCCCATTGTAAAGGATTTCTAAGCAGCATTTTAGTGTGTCTGTCCTGGGACAGCTTAGGGGATGAGCCTCGTGAACTCTCATATTATTTCACCAATCAGGTAAAGGAAGCTTACTATGAAATCTCATGAGAGTTAAGTCAAATATCATGAGATCACAGTAAGAGTTCATGACCTCAGCACTGCTGATGCTGATTGGCTGCTGTTCATTTCTTCATTTTTTTTTTTATTTTTACCTGCAGCTGGGAGCAGCTGAGTATAACTTTTTACACAGAACTTACTCTGCTGAGCTGAGGAAGTTGTGAGGTAAAATATCTTCCTTTTTTACATAGAGATGCTCAGGTGATATTTTCCTGTCAGCTTTTGACAGTTATACTGCATAAGTTTTAAGTGATTTAGCATATGAGTATTATGTCCCTTTAAAGGGACACTGAACCCAATTTTTTTCTTTTGTGATTCATATAGAGCAAGCAATTTTAAGCAACTTTCTAATTTACTCCTATTATCAATTTTTCTTCGTTCTCTTGCTTTCTTTATTTGAAAAAGAAGACATCTAAGCTAAGGAGCCAGCCAATTTGTGGTTCAGAACCATGGACAGCACATGTTTATTGGTGCTGTCCAATCAGCAAGGACAACCCAGGTTGTTCACCAAAAATGGGCCGGCATCTAAACTTAAATTCTTGCTTTTCAAATAAACATACCGAGTGAATAAAGAAAATTTGACAATAGGAGTAAATTAGAAAGATGCTTGAAATTGCATGCTCTATCTGAATCATGAAAGAAAAAATGTGGGTACAGTGTCCCTTTAAGGTAGGTTAGATGTGTTAAAATAAGAATCATAGGGGGGCGGAGTTTGACTGAGCTCAAAGATGGACGTGTGAGCTCTGAGCTCTGAGCTGGAATCCCTAACAAAGTCAGCATTTCAGCTTATAAAAAAAAGAATATTTAATATTTATGCACTGGGTGAGGTCTCTGAACGCCGGGAACACAATCTGAAGAGGGACAGCGTGCGGTTGGAGCAGCTGGGAAAATTACCAACTTTGCAAGCGGCGGCTTCGCGCCGAAACTAATGTAATCCCTGCAGCATTAATGGCGTGACAAGCAACAGACGGACAAAACTCCGGAACCCAGCACTCAAGCAACAGCGACTAGAGCCATAATACAGTAAGCAGATGGGCAACAACACAAACTTTTTATAAGTTAAGCGGCGTTGACCGCTCCGATCCAGATACACCACATGGGTAAGCAACCTCCATCACCTGCACACATGGGCCTAGTGAATGCCGATCCACGCAACACATAACGGTTAGTAACCGATGAAGATAGATGCTGGAATTTGCCGCTGTCAGCCGCCCCAACACCCCCAAATTATAAGGCGATAAATCTTACAAGTAATACAGGCAGTCTTAGCCGGACTATGCTTGGGGGCAAAATAAGAGAGACATCTCAGGCAAAAGCAATTAAATTTGGGCCAAAGGTCTCACAATAACTTTAAAGTATAACTGACCCCAAACGGAAGATGTGAGGCATCTAATGATCAATCAGGCATACCCAATTTAGAAACATATAAGGAATACAAGAGTCTGTTAACATATTCGGCAATTTGAAGTGCACGGCATACCCTAAAACCTGCAACATAACCCCTGTTATCCACACACACGTGGCATCAAACAATTCATTTAACGGGGCATAACTTTTAGTGGCTATCTCAAGGCAACCAACTGAATCCATCACTCTTAGTCACCTAGAGTCATTTTCTATCAGGAAGTCAACAGCTCTAAAAGATATTATAACATTACCTCTCACCCGAGGCAACTTTCTCTTATACAGCAAGGTTTCTTTATTTCAAAGGACTATACTAACATATTGGAGAGTCTCTTAAAGATATTGGCTCACCCTCCACCACACTACATTCCCATCTCTAATAATAAACAACTAATATGTCAGCCAAAAAATCTACTAAAGGAGAAAAGATAAATAAATCCTCCACTGTGAGCACCTTCTTCAAACCTTCACGCCACAGTAAACTGACAGAAACAGTGACAGAGGAGATGGAGGGAAACTCAGACACTGAATTAGATTCTACACCACACAGTGAGACCCACCCAGTAACAAAAGCAGACCTCAAAGACCTAGTCTCAAAACAAGACATCGCAGCAAATTTCGAAAAATTGTGGGAAAAGATAGACACAATGCACTCAGCAGTCACATCCAGCCTAACAGATATCAGAGCAGACATAGCAGACATGGGAGGTAGACTAGAAGCCTTAGAAGAACACAGAGACACAGTAACAGAAGAAATGGAAACTACCTCTCACACCCTACAGTCACAAAACCAGACCATCAACGAATTGCAAGACAAGGTCGACGACCTAGAAAATAGATCACGCAGAAGTAACATCAGGCTGAAGGGGGTCCCAGAATCAGTCACTAATCCTGATCTAAACACATACCTGAAACACTTATTCAGAAATATCACGGGAGAATCAGAAGAAACTGAGTTTGCGATTGAAAGAGCCCATAGAGCGTTAAGAGCAAAACCCAGGGAGGAGGCGCCTCCTAGAGACATTATAGTAAAATTCTCATTTTTCCAAGATAAGGAGAAAATCCTTCAAGCTTCCAGAAGCAAACCTACCTATAAATTTCAGGGAAGTGTTATACAGTTCTTCCAAGATCTCAGCATTAGAACCCTCCAAAGAAGAAGCTCTCTGCGCCCCTTAACAACTCTTCTACGCAAAAACCAAATTAAATATAGATGGGGCTTCCCCTTCGCCCTTCACATTCTCAGGGACAACAAAACCTTTACAGTCCACGATGTAGAAGATATTCCCCCTACCTGCAAATTACTAGGACTGGAAGTCCCGAACATACCAATGGAGGACATTTCTCAACCTCTGCCGAACACCTCTAACCACATAAAATGGACACAAGTAAACCGCAAAAGAACCAAAAAATGATATATTATCAAGGTTGCCTGACCCATTTATATTGTTTTTTCACCGGGGGGATGCAGAACATTCACAAAAATGCCGCTTGGACCCTCCAAGCAGAGCCCCAATCCCCCCGAGTACTTTCTGACCAAGGTCCCTGACAAGGGAACTTTGGCTACTATATCCTTTTGTATGAACTACCTTAAAACCCTCCTTTGTACAAAACGAAGGAGGAGAAAAGTATTATGATATGTTGTTTCTCAGTTAGAAAATATGATTAGTTATGTTAGTCGAAATTTCTAAAAGCTGACACATTAGCTAACTTTTTATTAACTCATCTCAAGGTCCAGCTCTTCTCCCCTATCCCTACTTGTTAGTAGTAATAATGTATGCATACCCACAAGTTAGGTTTAACAGTTGTTATGTTACACTTTGTTCTTCATGTTTATGCTTCATTTCTATCTCTCTTCTAACGTTCTTTAATTCTTCCCCTAAAGATGCCAAGAAGGTCACCCCCTCCGGGTCAGCACAACTTTCTATCGCTTCCAGGTCTGAACCTACCACCTCCTTTGGGTCGTATGTATTAAACACTTGGTTACCTGCACCATATCAGAAAACACTTTACATTTTACGAACTAGATGATACCAAAAATTCACCTCATATCTCACAACGTGAGAGGCTTAAATACTAATGTTAAGAGACGTACAGCTATGTCCCAGTACAGTCTTTTAGGAGCCAACATCTTATTCCTTCAAGAAACCCACTTTACTAATGACATAATCCCGAAATTTTGGACCAGAAAATTCACACAACACTTCCACGCAACGACTAACTCTAAGAAAAGAGGGGTCTCCATCCTTATCCACGCTGATTTACCATTTAAACATGAATCCACTATTGCAGACAGAGAGGGAAGGTATCTTATAGTCAGGGGTCACTTTGGAGAATCCCACGTTATTTTATGCAATGTTTACGCCCCCAACGACAATCAGCATTCGTTTTTTACCCACATCTCCAGTTTACTCACCAACTGGTCCCACTATAAAATTATATTGGCAGGTGATTTCAATATCACGATGACCAAATTTAAAGAATCCAAAACCAAACTCACAGCTAAACAAATCAGACACAACAGAATCGTAAGCTCCATTCAAGAACACCTAACACCACATGCTCTATTTGACTCTTGGTTCACATTATATGGAAACACAACAGACACTACTTTTTATTCGGCAGCCCATAAACAATACACAAGACTGGATTACATCTACATTAGCCAAGTCTTACAACCACTTCTACAAACTTCAAAAATCCAGCCATGTGTGTGGTCAGACCATTCTGTTTTATCCTTATATCTAGAGGGATTTGTAGATACACAAAGAGCGAGATCCTGGACTTATGATCCGACACATTTAAAAAAACCCACACACAAAGATAAATACATTAAATCACAGACTGATTTTTGGGAACTTAATAAGGGAACTACACTGAACCCTCTATCTCCTTGGGCAGCACATAAAACCTACATGCGAGGATTATTCATCCAGGACAAATCCACTAACAACAAACAATACAGAGCTCAAATATCACAACTACACACAGAAATTTCCGATTTAGAGAAACTCCATAAGACTACAAAAAGAAAAGACATTTTAACCACCCTAACAGTTAAAAGAGACGCTTTAGCCAACATGTTAAACACTCAGTCTATCAGAGCTATACAGAAACTAAATACACAATACTATATCTACAAAGACAAACCAGACAAATTTTTGGCGAATAAACTCAGAGACCGATGCAAAGCATCTATTATCCCTTCCATAGTAGCGGCAAATGGCACTTCAGTTTCAAATACTCAACTTATCGCGGATACATTTGCGGACTTCTATGGGAAGTTATACGACGGTAATAAGGTCACTTACACAAGCACCACAGAATCCCAAACAAAGCAATTTCTAAAAGAAGCCAATTTACACACAATTACAACAGAGGACCTAGACAAACTAAACACACCAATTTCCAGGGCAGAAGTCCTGCGGGTCATTAAGGACCTTAAGACAGGAAAAGCAGCAGGACCTGATGGATTTGTGGGGGAATACTATAAATCATTCAAAGAAATACTAGTCCCACATCTCACAGATTTTTGCAATTTCATACTAGAGGGGCACACTATCCCAAAAGATATGTTACAAGCCAAAATAGTAGTGATTCCCAAACCCGGCAAAAACCACAACTTATGCGCGAATTATCGCCCCATTTCGCTTATTAATCAAGATATGAAAATTTTCACAAAAATTTTAGCTAATAGACTAAAACATATTCTGCCAAAACTAGTTCACCCAGATCAAGTGGGCTTTGTATCAGATAGGGAAGCTCCAGACAATGTACGACGGCTCTTAAATATCATAGATTATGTGGGAGACTCCGGGATGCCTTCTCTGCTCCTCTCGCTGGATGCAGAGAAGGCATTCGATAGAGTAGATTGGAGATACATGTCGGCGGTACTACATCAGATGGGATTCAGGGGGGCCTTTATTACGGCTATAAACGCTATCTATTCAAACCCAACAGCCCAAGTGTCAATCTCAGGTTACAAGTCTAAGATCTTCCCCATATTAAACGGCACGAGACAGGGATGCCCACTTTCCCCTCTTCTTTTCGCGCTCTGCATAGAGCCTCTGGCGGCAAAAATCAGATTAGATCCAGATATTTCAGGAGTTAAAATTAAAAACCAAGAATACAAATCAACACTTTTTGCAGATGACATTCTTCTGACATTGTCCAAGCCCCTCACCTCACTAACCAATTTATACACTCTCCTAGACCAGTTCTCTCAAATTTCAGGATACAAAATTAACTTGGATAAATGCGAAGCAATGTCCCTAGGATTACCACAACATACCAAAAAAAACATTGAAATTAACTTCCAAATCAGATGGGTTGCCCATTCGCTCAAATATTTGGGAATACACCTAACATCTCGTATTGACCAGCTATACAAACATAATTATGAACCCCTTTACAAAGAGATAAAGAAAAAACTACATAAATGGAAAACATATAACTTCTCGTGGTTAGGCAGACTAGCGTCTGTCAAAATGACCATCCTACCCCAGATACTATACCTCTTTAGGACTCTCCCCATCCAAGTTCCACTCAAAGACCTAAAGACACTACAAAAAGACATAATAGCATATATTAGGGGGAACAAAACGGCGCGGATAATATCCACACTCATTATGAGACATAGACAATTGGGTGGAGTGGGTGCGCCCAACATTATAGATTATTACAGAGCAGCGAGGTTAGCCCAGACAACACTAATGGGACACACATCTAGGGATATTATTTGGATTGACCTAGAGGCTAAGCTAATAGACTCTTCACACTCAGACGATATTTTGTGGAATGATTACCCCTCAAAAGAATTCTCAAACAAACCAGGTTCACAGGTAACATTACATACTTCTCAGATATGGTCCTTTATGACTAAACGACAAAATTTATTATCCAAACAAACATTAGTACGTCCACTTAGATCTCTAACTCCTATAGACCTACATGCTACAATCGATAAATGGTCCAACAAAGGACTTTACAGAGTGGCGGACTGGATGGATGGTAGAAAACCTAAAACATTTAACCAGATTCAAACACAACTTGATACAATAAAACTACAATGGTTCCAGTACCTACAAGTTAACTCAGCGATCTGTAGATACATTAGAGACTTTCAGCCAAACATTACTACTCCGTTAGAAAGCCTACTCAAATCCTCCCACAGACCTAAGGGGGCCATTTCCAAATTATACATGCAAATACAAACACTTGGAAACCCACACAAATCTAAACTACTCATTAATTGGGAATCAGATCTAAACATTTACAAAGATAGGGGGTGGTGGGATGACGTGTTCCACTCAGCCTGTAAAGGACTACTGAGTACCGATTTAAGAGAAAACACGACCAAGACCATGTTCAGATGGTATCTGACCCCAATTAAAACGGCCCATATATCCGCTAGTCATAGCAAATATTGCTATAGGGGATGTGGAGAAATAGGCTCCTATTACCATATGTGGTGGGAATGTAGGGAAATACAGGAAATCTGGACTAAAACCTCTGACCTACTCAGTACAATCCTGGAGGACACTATCTGCCTGGCTCCAACCCATGCATTGTTACACATACCTATTCCCAAACTAAATAAACAGATAAATACATTCATCAAAATCATTTGCACAGTCACCAGAGTAAGTATTGCAAAATACTGGAAGGTCTCGGCCCCCCCTTGGGAAGAGGTTTTAAATAGAATTTCTCTTACATATCGAATGTATGAGTCTGCATCACAAGTACTGGACACACAAGCACAATTTGAGAAGATCTGGTTTTACTGGACACTAAATAACAGACCTACAACTTAAACACAGCTCTCCCCTTGCTGATTGGGAGATGGTGTGGATAACTGCTGACCCGCGGGGGGGGGGACAAACAAGGAGATAACTCTTGGCAACTAAAACAAATCTTTTTCTCTTTTTCTTTTCCTTTCTTTCTCTTTTTTCTTTTTCTCACTTTCTATTTAGGGCTCACTGTGGCCTTAATATCCCTAACCCAAGGTTGATACAAGGTGATTCAGAGAAAACTTTCAAAATATATCTTGGGGTCTTCGTGTTTTTACCCTGTTACAGTTAGACATGTTAGAAAATCCATATGTTATAAGTTTTTTAAAGGAAAAAAAAAAAAAAAACTATTTTGAGAATGCAAACTGTAATTCCACCTGATCAACTACAAGATTGTTAGCTTCATTTCAGCTTTCTGTATAATGACCATACCACTAGACTGCTCGTGACATGGGTGGTAAATTGATGTGATGTTATATGATGTTATATTCTCAATAAAAAATATTTAAACATAAAATAAGAATCATAATGGAGTATTTTAGATTCAGGAATAGCAGAAAAGATTACGTGGATATAGATCTCAAACTGACTACAGAGTCATGAAGTATTACAAAGCATGCAGTTGTTTGCCAGCATTCTAAAATAAATTGTCTGTATTATGCTTTTTAAATAAAAGTTTTAATATAACTGGAGTCAGAGACAGAAGACCAGATGCCCCAGGATCTTTCAACAAGCGTTGGCTCTTAGAACTGAGTCACAGCTCCCATAGACAAGGTGTTTTTTTATTGAAAGACTGTGCTTTACTATTTCAATGTTTTTATATCTCTTTTTCATGTGAGAGATACTATCAATAGAAAAGGTAGAAATTAACCTATTTACCCGATATTGGACACAATTTTTGACACAATATATCATGTACGTGTGCTGTGTGCTATATATAACAATGGAGAAAAAATTTCAGTACAATTTCCCTTTAAGGGACACAATGGCTGCTCAGATGATGCAATCTTATAGTCTGATACACATTTTATTACTGTGATTCCAGTGTAAATTTGGTTGACTTAAGCAGCCAATCAGAAACCATACTTTTAGTTTTATAGACACTTCTGAAGCAGATATATACTATTTGGTGTCAGTGATACACAAAAAGTATGGATATGAATGATAAACCTGTAACTATTGACAAAAGATATATAAATCTAGCTATGGGTTTGTCAAGTTTGGTTACATACTGTAGCTATTGTAAGGATATAAAAAACATTTCACAATGATTCACAATAATTTGATTATTGTGTGTGGAGATATATTTCTGGAACCTTCTGGACTGCCTGAAGCGAAACGCGATACTGTAAAAGCAACACAATTATACAACTTGTAAGAAATATTAGGCTAGGTGCACAGGTGCTGCTTTCACTGTTCACGCGAGACTGTGTAAATAATTAATTCAATGTTTTCTAGTTTGTTGCCAAAAGCATTCCTGTAATTGACGTCTATAGTTGCGTGTAATGCCCCTTTAAGTAATTCCACTTCCTTTTACCTGCCTATAAATCCTCACATCCTCAGCACACCTTTGCTTGATTATTTTGTGCTGAATCTTATTGGAAGCTCCTTTCGGTTACCTAAAGCTCCCTCAAGCCGTTCACTAGCTGAGCATCCTTCAGCTCTTACAAGCATTCTCCGTGTTGTCACTACAGCAGTCTACAGCCTTCTGCAACCTATCTTTGTCACCGCACTCACTGGATTTTCTAACAGCTGATCGCAGTTTCGGAATATTGTCTAACGGATCCTGCCCTCCTTCCTCCAGTCCTGAACCAACACTGCATCCTGAGTCAATACGCTGCAAGCAGTTCCGGCTCCTTTACCGCTCCATTGACACTTCTCTGCAACAGCGTCTTGAACACAAACCAAACCACAAGTTTCTCTACTTTGTATTTAAGAACTGTAACTTGCTGTATACACCGCTTCACTCTTGTCTTTACTTGAGGCATAACTTGATATTGATACAGTTGTACACTTTTGGACTCACCTTTGACCAAGTGTTTACACTGACTACAAATGCTACAGGAACAGTCTGTTTAGGAACTGTCCTGACATCCCTATGTACTCTTTCATGCGGTTTAACTCTTTATTTGCCTTCCAAAGAATCCCTCAATTTTCACATATATTTGAGGAAGTCTCACACCTAATTAACTCGCTGGTGAATATACTACAGGTGGTTAGTAATATCACACTGTTTATTTATACCCAGCTACAAAACTAACACTAGACATTCTTAGTCTTTATCTATAGTCATTACATTGCGTTAAAGATCTTAATGCGAGATACCTCCCTAAAACAAATATCTAAACAATCATTAGAACTACAAAACGAAGAAAACGTTTGCAACACAGGATCTGTAAATGCCTGTAATTGTATAATATTCACAAGTCTGGTTTGTTTTAAATCAATGGTTATTTTTTTTTAAAAGAACACTAATGTCAAAATTAAACTTTCATGATTCCAATAGAACACACAACTTTAATTAACTTTCCAATTCACTTCTATTATCAAAATGAGCAGTGTTTTTATATGCACACTTTCTGAAGCTCAAGCTCCTACTGAGGATGTGCAAGAATTTACAGTATATATGTAAATGCATTTTGTGATTGGCTAATGGCTGTCACATGATACACCAGGAAGTAAAATTGAATTAGCTTTGAAATTTGAAATTCATACTAATTGCCTTTTAATTATCATTTTAGCATGCATTTGTTGATTATGAAATTACACTGTATTTAATGGTCCTTTAAGGCTGTGATGTTAGTCTTGCAGATATTATCCCAATCTATCTATCTATCTATCTATCTATCTATCTATCTATCTATCTATCTATCTATCATCTATCTACTATATCTATCGATCTATCATATATAATCTATGTATCTTTCTATCTATCCTATCTTTCTATTTATCATATATGTATTATCTATCTTATTGCAATATCATCTATGTATCTATCTTTCCTATCTAGCATATATATTTATCTATCTTTTTACTAATCTGAGTAGTGTTTAAATATTAAACAGACATGCACAAGATATTTTTATTAATGAAGATTTAATTTCTGTGTATTTATCAATGACAATGCTTAGATTTTGTAACATATAATAAACAGATGCATATTAAACAGATGTATACACTTGCTGTATGTTTTAACAGAGGAGTGAGATTTATTTTAACCAATTTAAATATTTTAAGTGCTGAAATTTTGTCCCAATGGCAATGAGTTTCAATTAAATTTTTATATCAGCTTCATTAGAAATTGATTAAATTAGCTTAACAGTGACCTCCCTGTCCACCATGCCCTTGACCACCATGCCCTTGTCCTCCAGGACCTTGATCACAATGTCCTTGACCTCCATGACCCTGGCCCCCATGTCCATGAGCTCCATGTCCACCATGACCTTGACCTCCATGACCTTGATCACAATGGCCTTGACCTCCATGACTCTGGCCTCCATGTCCATGACCTCCATGTCCTCCATGACCTTGACCTCCATGACCTTGATCACAATGGCCTTGACCTCCATGACTCTGGCCTCCATGTCCATGACCAC